>NC_088415.1:55695815-55853970 GCF_034236695.1 Oncorhynchus nerka
AGGTGTCGACAGCATTGTGACGTATTTGTAGGCAAATCATTGGAAGATTGACCTTAAGAGACTACATCTACCAGGTGGCCGCTTGGTGTCCTCCGTTGCAATTATTGCGTAATCTCCAGCTGCGTGTATTTTTTGTTTGCTTCGAGGAGAAACACAGCTGCCACGAATGATTTATCATCGAATAGATATGTGAAAAACACCTTGAGGATTGATTCTAAACAACGTTTGCCATGTTTCTGTCGATATTATGGAGTTAATTTGGTAAAAAGTTCGGCGTTGTAGAGACTGCATTTTCTGATTTTTTTCTTAGCCAAACGTGATGGACAAAACGGAGAGATTTCTCCTACACAAGTAATCTTTTTGGAAAAACTGAACATTTGCTATCTAACTGAGAGTCTCCTCATTGAAAACATCCGAAGTTCTTCAAAGGTAAATTATTTTATTTGAATGCTTTTCTTGTTTTTGTGAAAATGTTGCCTGCTGAATGCTAGGCTTAATGCTATGCTAGCTATCAATACTCTTACACAAATGCTTGTGTAGCTATGGTTGAAAAGCATATTTTGAAAATCTGAGATGACAGTGTTGTTAACAAAAGGCTAAGCTTGTGAGCCAATATATTTATTTCATTTCATTTGCGATTTTCATGAATAGTTAACGTTGCGTTATGGTAATGAGCTTGAGGCTATGATTACGCTCCCGGATACGGGATTGCTCGACGCTAGAGGTTAAGAAGTGATATTCGTCAAGAGTCAATGACTATATATCATTTATTTGGATGTACCAAAATAGAACAGATTGCCCCTTTAAGAGTTTTTCATTAAATTTGGTTTGGACCAAAATACTGTACTGCAGTTTTCCCCAATCCTGATCCTGGGGACTGAATTACATGTTGGTACTAGGGCAAAAACCCAAAATATGCACCCCTTGGGGTCCCCAGGACCAGGATTGGAAAACACTGCTGTCCTGTTTGTGGGCCCCACCTTGACTCCTATCACAAACACACTGATTCTCTGTATATCTCTCAATCCCGCCCTTTCCAATCCTCCAACCCCTGTGGTTGGCTGTTTCTGTAACCCCCCCCCCCCACCGCCACCCCTCGCCCTCTCTGTGCTTGTCAAACATCATTAGCTCACAGCCCAGACCCCCGAGCCTCAAGCTGTATGGTGCCAAGCCACCCCACCCAGCAACTAGCCCAACTGTGAGAAAGGCGGCAAAACGTAGGAGAGGAGGTCGTTATGGAGGCGAGAGAGAGAGGGGAGGAGAGAAAACGAGAGAGAGAGAGAGAGAGAGAGAGAGATCTTAATGCCTTGGCAAATATACTTACTGCTCCTGCCAATAAACCACTTACAGAAATAAGAAGTCAATTACCGTGAGGCTGGAGTTATGAGATCACTATATCAGTCAAAGTCTATAGGGCTCCTCAAAAGACCCAATCACAAAACTATAGTTCTCTCTCTCATCTATTCCTATGTATCTTATCTATCTCTCTGTTCAACACACGACATACACCCTCAAATACGTGGTATTCTCAGAAACATCCGACTGGTATGAGGATGCACCAAGGACAAGCGGGATGGCCCTATAGACGTCTGAGGAAGGATAGATGCAGACTACAGAGAGAAACAGACCCTATATCCATAGTGAAGGAGAGATGGGAAAAATACCATATATATATATATATATATATATATATATAGTGAAGGGGAGAGATGGAGTAAGACAGAGAGAGGGGATGATGGATAGAAGTGAGCAGAAGAGGCAAGGGTAAAGGGGAATATATGCTGCAAATAAAATCATTTGGAACAAAAGGGAATTGTTGCCAGGCAACCAGCCAGAACAGGGTTACCAGGGCAACCACGGTGACCTAAAGCTTGACCCCTCCCTGTCATTTAGACCAATTCACAACAATATAACCTGGGTCCGGCTCGACTAGTCTGTCACTTCCGAAACTACATGGTTAAAAACAGCATGGTTAAAATCTCATTGTTACATTCATAGAGATCCTATAAAGAGTTACATGTGTAGGCTTTATCACACTGTTGGTTTGCTCGGTAACATGGTTCAACGAATAGCAACATGTGTTACGAATGAATGTGTAACACAGTAGATATCTGGAGGCAATTAAGGTCACTATTTCTGAGGAGAATTCTCCTCATTTACAGCTTGAATAGACGCACGTAGACAGACGCGCAACACGTCACACACATTAGCATGCTGATTATAGGGAGGAGACCACAGGAAGAATGCCTTACCATGGCCCATGAGTTACTGCACTGAAAGAATGCCTTTTTCTGATGCCTTTGTAGCATAGGACAAACTGTGATGTCCCCAGAGGACAATGTTCTTGGACACACTACTGCTCTACACAAATAAACGCAATAGGTACATTGCACGTAAGCCATGTCATGTGCTTTGTACACGTTTGTTGAATTGTGTTTTTAATGTTCCAGTGACAATGCAGGTTGGTGTTCTCCGGCTGGAGTCCTCGGAGGCTCCCTGGGTCCGACTATTCAGATACATGACACACAAAGCGACCAGAGAGACCAAAAAGGCTGGGAGTGTGTGTATCGGAATGTGTGCGTACGCGTCAATGGGTGAGTGTGTCTGTGTTTGTTATCAGACTACATGTAGCTGTGTGTATGTGAATCCATGTTCACACAAACCGTGTGTGTGTGTGTGTGTGTGTGTGTGTGTGTGTGTGTGTGTGTGTGTGTGTGTGTGTGTGTGTGTGTGTGTGTGTGTGTGTGTGCGTGTAATGACCTCCATGTTTCACAGAGATGTACCTCTAACAAACCCAACCTTTATGTTCCCCACTGTCTGTCAAAGCCAATCAACTGAGTGGAGATCAATTGGTGTAACAGCAGGGGCACCCAGCACAACAATGGAAATGAACAGGGACAGTAGAACAATAGAAGATGGACAGTGTCGTTCTCCCTTTCTGTGTTTTTATCATACACATTCAAGCCAAATCTAAGTAACTGTCTCGGTCGGGACGTGGGTCATCGTTGCATCGTTAGCGAACAACCTCCTCCTTGGCTGAGTCCCTAATTAGTGTGTCAGTCCACATGTTCTGAACCGACATCATGGCTACGGCCTGAATAACAGGGTTAACTTTACATGTGCCATCTGGTGACCCAGTTGGGATGAAAAACACATAGCCGCTGCTCTGTACACATGTAGATACTGTGACACACTCCCATTCATTCACACACGTATTCATCTCACCACAGAATCACATTTTATATTGGGAACCACAACTGCTTAAGAGGAAAGGAGGGGGGCTGGACCGTCGCTTCCTCGGGAAAAAGGCTGAAGTCATCTTTCTTTCGCACTCTCTCTCCCTCGTCTATCTCTTTCTCCGCTCTCGCTGCTCTCTCTGTCTCACTCCCTCTCTTTCCTCTGCAGTGAGAGCATTCCCCAGAGTCTGACAGCATGAGACTATTACACTCACAGACAGAATCTCTCTCCTCCAATTTCCCTCTCTCTCCCTGCTTTCTGTTCTCGTCTTCCCTCCTTTCATCCACTCACCCTCAACGGTCTCCTTCTCTCCTTCTCTGTTCCTCCCTCTCTCTTTTCCCCCTTTTCATTGTCTCTCCTCTCATTCATTATCCCCCCCCCTTCTTCTTTTCGCTGCCTCCCTTTTCTCTCCCTTTCACTAAGTCTTCTAACCCCCTCCTCCCCTCCTTTCTCCAGTCAATATAATTGGCATCGCAGGAGCGCTCCCTGCAGAGTATGCTAAAACAGAAGCAAACCAACAGAAAGAGCTGACCCTGGCCACGACAATCAGCAAACCACAACCAGAACAAACCAGTCCAACACAGCACAGCGCACCCAGAACAGAGCACGCTGCACACTACAAGACAATACTGTTCACCCAGTCGAGAATCAGTTCTATACACATCATTTCCAGTCCACAGCATCAAGCATAGATTACAGCAGGATACTTGCCTAGTACATAAAACCCATACCAGTGGTGTAAGAAAAGAGTAAGAAAAGAGTAAGAAAAGAGCCCGTATTGATATAAAGCAACCCAGGAGTGCTAATCTAGGATCAGCTTTCCCCTATACATGCCATCGTGTTCATTATGATCTAAAAGGCTAAACTGATCCTAGATCAGCCCACAACCGGTGGCCACAACCCAGTAAAGCAAAGCAAAACTGTAAACGTCAAACTCCAAAATGTAGATCCTGAGTTAAATTGACAAAGCTATCACAGCTCTCTGCGAATCCAGAGAGAAGTCAGGTAATACAGACTGAAATGTCAAAACATTCCACAACAACATCGCCAGAGTTAGGGCTGTCAGCTAGCTAGGCCCTGAGCAGACAGAAGACAACATCACACGGGCTCGACTGTAGAACAACCAAGCACCCGCAGACTGATGATAGCAAACATGAAAATAGCTCTGGAAATTGAAAAGTGAAACATGAATAAATCACAATTTTAAAAATAGGGGGAAAAAATTGCCATAGCAGATAAACTGTCTGCCTTCCTTTCACCAAACACATCTGCCTAAAGGAAGAACGGTTGCCTTTCAGTTATTTAGATAACATACAATACTGTATATAATACTGAAACTGGCTAAGGATACTCAAGCAAGTTCATTAGGATCAAATTACAGTCGTAGAGTGAATGAGTGAGTGAGTAAGTGAGTGAGTGAGTGAGTGAGTGAGTGAGTGAGTGAGTGAGTGAGTGAGTGAGTGAGTGAGTGAGTGAGTGAGTGAGTGAGTGAGTGAGTGAGAGTCAACAGTAGTGCACTCCCTAGGGAATAGGGTGCCATTTGGAATATTTTGTTACTCACAAAGAGAGATACTAACTACACGGAGACCAATTGACACTGTAATTAAGGGTTAGGATTTGGATGCTTAGTATCCATTGTTTTGAAGCTCTCCTGTTATTAAGAAGAACAATCAAATTACACTTGATATTCTCAACTGGTCCTCTCAGTGATTGGAGGCTGCAACTCATCTCGCGCTAGTCAATCTTATGGGAGAATAAATGTCATATTGACTCGTCTATTCAAGGAGTGCATCTGAGTTGAGAAAATGAAAATATGGGAAGAAGAGTTGGTCACATTCCAAGGAGGACACGTCCTGCACGGCTGTTAATAAAGTCTTTGATTCATTCCCACTGTGTCATTTTCTCTGACCGGGTTTTCCTCATCCGACAGAGAGAGTCTGAAGAGCTTTTTAATTACAATGCACTTTGCACTGCATCCCAAATGGCACCTTATTTCCTATTAAAATAAGTGCACTACTTTTAACTAGGGCCCACGCACTATATACGGAATAGGGTGCCATTGATGACAAAGACTCAGTCTGTAGGGAATGGAACGTCCTAGGACATCAGTTAATAAAAGAAAACAGGCAGGCACGCGCTTCAGTAAATGTTACATATCAACTGTTCCAGTGTTATGCACACAGAGAGAGAGATGGCTGCCGTGCTTACGCCTTCCAGCCAACAGAAAAGCAGCTGGAATCACATGAGGATTTCTGTTTGAACAACAACAACAGAAAAACTAGAGGGCCCCGCTTCAAATAGGAGAACAAGTGTGTGCGTGCGCGTGTGTCTGAGAGTCTCCGTTTGTGTCTCTATAAGGCACACAAACGTACGGAACAACGAGCATGTTTAAGCCATAGATACAGCAAGAGGGATAGAGAATGAAAGGGAGGGAGAGGGAGGGCGAGCAAGAGAGAGGGAGGGGAGAGCAAGATAGAGAGACTCAGTGCTTGTCTTTGTGTGTGCAAGCGACGAGAGGATTTATAATAGTGTGCCTAGTAGACTGTGAGAGTGGATAAAAAAAAGATGAGCGTGTGTGCGTGCCCGCGTGTGTGCGTGCCCGCGTATGTGCGTGCCCGCGTGTGTGCGTGCCCGCGTGCAAGTGAGTAATGAAGTAGATTCTCATGCACGGATAAGAGGCTTACGGAAGGAGCATATTCTTTTCTAAGTTCATCTCCTTTCCATTAGCTGCATCTTTAGTGTGTACACCTGGAATGGATGTAATGCCTTGTACTGTGTGTATATAGTAGGTAGATCAGGTAAGACTACTGGAGGGTGATATTCACACAATGTCCCTTTTAAGATGGTGTCCAGAGGAAGACCATTGGAACAATACACACAGTGGAAAGTATTCAGACCCGTTTACAGTTTTTACATTACAGCCTGATTCTAAAATTGATTAAATAGTTTGTTTCACTCATCAATCTACACACAATACCCCATAAATACAAAGCAAAAACAGTTTTTTTTTTATGTTTGCAAATCTATTCAAAATAAAAAATTTAAATAAGTATTCTGACCCTTTACTTAGTACTTAGATGAAACACATTTGGCAGCGATTACAACCTCAAGTCTCCTTGGTTATGATGCTACAAGCTTGGCACACCTGTATTTGGGGAGATTCTCCCATTATTCTCTGCAGATCCTTTCAAGCTATGTCAGGTTGGATAGGGAGCGTCAATGCAAAGCTATTTTCAGGTCTTTCCAGAGATGATCGATCGGGTTCAAGTCCGGGCCACTCAAGGACATTCAGAGACTTGTCCCAAAGCCACTCCTGTGTTGTCTTGGCTGTGTGCTTAGGGTTGTTGTCCTGTTGGAAGGTGAACCTTCGCCCCAGGCTGAGGTCCTGAGCGCTCTGGAGCAGGTTTTCATCAAGGATCTTTCTGTGCTTTGCTCCGGTCATCTTTCCCTCAATCCTGACTAGTCTCCCAGTCCCTGCCGCTGAAAAACATCCCCACAGCATGATGCTGCCACCACCATGCTTCACTATAGGGATGGTGCCAGGTTTCATCCAGATGTGATGCTTGGCATAAAGGCCAAAGAGTTCAATATTGGTTTCATCAGACCAGAGTCCTTTAGGTGCCGTTTGGCAAACTCCAAGTGGGCTGTCATGTGCCTTTTACTGAGGAGTTAATTCCGTCTGGCCACTCTACTATAAAGGCCTGATTAGTGGAGTGCTGCAGAGATGGTTGTCCTTCTGGAAGGTCTTCCCATCTCCACAGAGGAATTTTGGAGCTCTGTCAGAGTGGCCATCGGGTTCTTGGTCACCTCTCTGACCAAGGCCCTTCTCCACCGATTGCTCAGTTTTGCTGGGCGGCCAGCTCTAGGAAGAGTCTTGGTGGTTCCAAACTTCTTCCATTTAAGAATGATGGAGGCCACTTTGTTCTTGGGACCTTCGATGCTGCCAAAAATGTTTGGTACCCTTCCCCAGATCTGTTCCTTGACACAATCCTGTCTCAGAGCTCTACGGACAATTCCTTCATTGTAGGGAGTGCAGATTGATGAGGAAAAACATTAATTTAATCAATTTAAGAAAAAGGCTGTAACATAACAAAATGTGGAAAAAGTGAAGGGGTCTGAATACTTTTCAAATGCACGCTATTGTTTCTTCTTTCATCTGTATCCCTCTCTCTCTCTCTCTTTCCCCCTCTCCTTCTCCCTCTCTCCCCCCCTCTCTCTCTTCCCCTCCCCTCCCCTCTCCCTCTGTCTGGGTAATCAGCTTATCCTCTGTGTGTCCAGGCCTCTGTGTCTGTGTTCCTCCTCTTTGTTTCAGGTTCATTCAGCACAGAGATTAGAAACGCCTATTTGGCTCTTTTGTCTTTAGCAGCTGAGAGACAACGCTGAGTTACACCACACAGCGCTGTCTGTACTGCTGTATTCATCAACATGCATCTTACTGGGTTACAACATAGTGTAAAACTCAGTCATCGAGACTCTCATCAGAGATGTACATTAGAGATGTACACTACACATCGATGTACTCATTGATGAGTTTACACCACATCCGTGCGTCAATCTAATTAACGTAATAAAAAAATGCCCATCAAAATTCCTCCGTTCCTATAATATTTTTTTGCATGGGATGTGTGTCTATCCACCGCATCCGCCTATGTCGTTCTTCCGCATCTGCAGTGGAAAGTGGCAGAGCTACAGCTCTGATTGTCAGAGCTACAGCTCTGTTTGTCAGAGCTACAGCTGTTTGTCAGAGCTACAGCTCTGTTTGTCAGGGCTACAGCTCTGTTTGTCAGGGCTACAGCTCTGTTTGTCAGAACTACAGCTGTTTGTCAGAGCTACAGCTCTGTTTGTCAGGGCTACAGCTCTGTTTGTCAGAGCTACAGCTCTGTTTGTCAGGGCTACAGCTCTGTTTGTCAGGGCTACAGCTCTGTTTGTCAGAACTACAGCTGTTTGTCAGAGCTACAGCTCTGTTTGTCAGGGCTACAGCTCTGTTTGTCAGAGCTACAGCTCTGTTTGTCAGGGCTACAGCGCTGTTTGTCAGAGCTACAGCTCTATTTGTCAGGGCTACAGCTCTGTTTGTCAGGGCTACAGCTGTTTGTCAGAGCTACAGCTCTGTTTGTCAGGGCTACAGCTCTGTTTGTCAGAGCTACAGCTCTATTTGTCAGGGCTACAGCTCTGTTTGTCAGAGCTACAGCTCTGTTTGTCAGGGCTACAGCTCTGTTTGTCAGAGCTACAGCTCTATTTGTCAGGGCTACAGCTCTGTTTGTCAGAGCTACAGCTCTGTTTGTCAGGGCTACAGCTCTATTTGTCAGGGCTACAGCTCTGTTTCTCAGGGCTACAGCTGTTTGTCAGAGCTACAGCTCTATTTGTCAGGGCTACAGCTCTGTTTGTCAGAGCTATAGCTCTGTTTGTCAGGGCTACAGCTCTGTTTGTCAGGGCTACAGCTGTTTGTCAGAGCTACAGCTCTGTTTGTCAGGGCTACAGCTGTTTGTCAGAGCTACAGCTCTGTTTGTCAGGGCTACAGCTCTGTTTGTCAGAGCTACAGCTCTGTTTGTCAGGGCTACAGCTCTGTTTGTCAGAGCTACAGCTCTGTTTGTCAGACCAAGAGACATCCCGAAAATCGGTCTTCTCACGAAAACGTGTGTAGCGTCCAAACGGTTTGGCCTACTAACCAATATGACCACTCTATGGAAAGATTAGACTGCAAGTATTTGTGCCAACAAAAAAAGGGGTTAAATATGTGTCCAAATGTTTTATATATATTTCCTGAGCTTTCTTATATCTCCTAGATTAAAGGACACTTCAAAACCTTGTTCGTTAGGATAAAACATGTTTACTGTATTCTTTGCCTTTTATTAATGTGTTATTCAAAGCCTTTTTATGGGCTGTAGTAGTAGAGGCCAAATATAATATACAGTGGCAAGAAGAAGTATGTGAACCCTTTGGATATACTTGGATTTCTGCACGAATTGGTCATAACATTTGATCTGATCTTCATCTAGGTCACAACAATAGACAAACACAGTCGGCTTAAACTAATAACACACAAACATTGATGTGTTTTCTTGTCTTTATTGAACACACTGTGTAAACACTCACAGTGCAGGGTGGAAAAGGTATGTGAACCCTTGGATTTAATAACTGGTTGACCCTCCTTTGGCAGCAATAACCTCAACCAAATGTTTTCTGTAGTTGCGGATCAGACCTGCACAACAGTCAGGAGGAATTTTATACCATTCCTCTTTTACAACACTGTTTCAGTTCAGCAATATTCATGGGATGTCTGGTGTAAACCGCTCTCTTGAGGTCATGCCACAGCATCTCAATCGGGTTGAGGTCAGGACTCTGACTGGGCCACTCCAGGAGGCGTATTTTCTTCTGTTGAAGCCATTCTGTTGTTGATTTACTTCTGGCTTTTGGGTTGTTGTCCTGTTGCATCACCCAACTTCTGTTGAGCTTCCATTGGCGGACAGATAGCCTTACGTTCTCCTGCAAAATGTCTTGATAAATTTGGGAATTCATTTTTCAGTCGATGTTAGCAAGCTGTCCAGGCCCTTAGGCAGCTAAGCAGCCCCACAGACCATGATGCTCCCTCCACCATACTTTACAGTATAGTGTTGTGTGTTCCTTCCAAACAACTCAACTGTAGTTTCATCTGTCCACAGAATATTTTACCGGTAGCGCTGTGGAACATCCAGGTGCACTTTTGCAAACTTCAGACGTGAAACAATGTTTTTTTTGGACAGCAGTGGCTCCCATGAACACCATTCTTGTTTAGCATGTTCCAGAGATTTCTGTCAGTCTTTAGCTGACACTCTAGGATTCTTCTTAACCTCATTGAGCATTCGGTGCTGTGCTCTTGCAGTCATCTTTGCAGGACGGCCACTCCTAGGGAGAGTAGCAACAGTACTGAACTTTCTCCATTTATAGACAATTTGTCTGACTGTGTACTGATGAACATCAAGGCTTTTAGAGATACTTTGTAACCCTTTCCAGCTTTATGCAAGTCAACATTTCGTAATCTTAGGTCTTCTGAGATCTCTTCTGTTCGAGGCATGGTTCACATCAGGCAATGCTTCTTGTGAATATCAAACTCAAATGTTGTGAGTGTTTTTTTATAGGGCAAGGCAACTCTAACCAACATCTCCAATCTCGTCTCATTGATTGGACTCCAGGTTAGCTGATTCCTGACTCCAATTAGCTTTTGGAGAAGTCATTAGTCTAGGGGTTCACATACTTTTTCCAACCTACACTGTGAATGTTTAAATGATGTATTCAATATAAAACATATAAAAATACAAGAATGTGTGTTATTAGTTTAAGCAGACTGCGTTTGTCTATTGTTGTGACTTAGATGACGATCAGATCACATTTGATGCCCAATTTATACAGAAATCCAGGTTCCAAAGGGTTCACACACTTTTTCTTGTCGCTGTATATCATTTTTTTTATACACATACAGGGATCCTAAAATTCACAATCAAATAGCTTAATGATCCATGGTAAAAAAAACAACAATCTAAAACAATCCCCCCCCCCCCCCCCCCCCCCCATGCCCCAGACCTTTAGAGTTTAAAAAGGCATGTTTATGAGTTAAACCACACATTGACATCCTCATCAGAAAAGCACATTGATGAGTGAGTTACCCTACACAATGATGCCTTCATCAGAAAGGCACAACGGACCGTGGTAAACAACAACACAGCCATGCATTCATTGGACAGAGGACACACTCAGGGGAACCCTGCACTAACAGAGAAATGCTTTAATCAATATAATCACTGTGCTGTGGTCCACAATACAGCCATCTAAAGACACGGAACCACACACCATGATTGGTTCAGATGAAGAATGTGTCCCATATGGCACCCTATTCCCTATATAGTGCTCTACTTTTGACCAGGGCACTGGTCAAAAGCCTTGTGCTGTATAGGGAATAGGGTGCCATTTCAGAGTCAGCTGCACCTACAGTGACGGGTTTAAAAGACACATCTCTGGAGTTCTTTCCTGGTCCTTCCAGCCATGCTTCAACAAGAGTACACATTGGTGATTTAAGCCCCAGGGCAATCAATTAAAAGAGCCATAGGAGAATTCCTCTGCACCGCAATGGCACAATCAAAGGAAACATTGCAGCGTAGCCTCCATACTCTGCCTGCTGCACAATGACGCTGGTGTTTCAAAAGAGCTACTGATTCATTTCCAGCCCTAGTGTTTCCTTCATCAAAACGCCTTTCTGAACGGTCGGCCAGCTCACAGCTGACAGTTCTGCTATCGGCTCGATTTTCTCATTCCCATAGATTGGAATGGGCCTTTTCTCATTTGGGCAAAAGTCCATCCTCTGTCTTCTCTCCTCCGTAACCCAGCAACCGATAAGTGGTTGAGAGGTGTGTCAATTCGTTAGTAGGCAAGCGGAAGACGGTACTCCCTTCCACGATAGCCTCCTTTTGGCGAGGAAGCACAAGTGTATTCTACCTCGGAACAGTTCTGATATCTGCCCACCCCCTATGAATCAGCCATTGTACTGACAGAAGAGGAAACACACATTTAGAAACGATATGCTACCAATCCATTTAACTATAAAATATCTTGCACAATGAACTTCATTTGTTTTTATCACTTTACAAATGTATTTGGGATCCACCCCTTGAACCAACGCACGAGTGGAGAAGGAGCTTCTCATTTCATACAAGCACATGTTCGTCCACGTTCCCTCTCCTCGATTCCCTTTGACCTTTTTCAAAAGGAGGCGAGAGAGGACAGAGGACGCATGAGTTGAGCAAATCTAATTGAGAAAAGACCTTGCCTCCCTCACACCTGAGTGCTCAACGTTATTGCTCGTTCTTGTTAATGTGATGTTGTAGTAAGATTGATTTATTGTTATGTAATCAGGGATAGACTGAGTTGGTCTGGATTGATGGGATCTGACTTGGATTGATAAGGTCTAATCTTCTTCTTGTTTAGAACTGAGAACTACTGAGAACTACTGCCGCTCAGATCAGATGTTATTGAAGAGAGTGCATGTAATTTGGGTTCATTTTATCACCGTTTAACTACTATCAACACCAGGCCTCAGTGCTGTGCTTGGTTGTGAGTCTCACCTACCAGGTTGTCTTGCGTATGTGTCAGATCCTAACAAGTCAGAGACTGAGCTGGAAATATGGAGATGATGATAATACTTTGGTTGCTTCCCAAATGACACCCGATTCCCTACATATTGCACTACTTTTGAGCAGGGCCAATAGGGATCTGGTGAAAAGTAGTGCGCTATTATAGGGAAAGGGGTGCAATTTGGGATGCTAACACTCTAGATGCGTCGCAAATGGCACTCGATTCCCTACATAGTGCACTATGTTTCTCCAGGGCCCTATGGGCACCATACACTGCTCAAAAAAATAAAGGGAACACTTAAACAACACAATGTAACTCCAAGTCAATCACACTTCTGTGAAATCAAACTGTCCACTTAGGAAGCAACACTGATTGACAATACATTTCACATGCTGTTGTGCAAATGGAATAGACAACAGGTGGAAATTATAGGCAATTAGCAAGACATCCCCAATAAAGGAGCAGTTCTGCAGGTGATAACCACAGACCACTTCTCAGTTCCTATGCTTCCTGGCTGATGTTTTGGTCACTTTTGAATGCTGGCGGTGCTTTCACTCTAGTGGTAGCATGAGACGGAGTCTACAACCCACACAAGTGGCTCAGGTAGTGCAGCTCATCCAGGATGGCACATCAATGCGAGCTGTGGCAAGAAGGTTTGCTGTGTCTGTCAGTGTAGTGTCCAGAGC
Organism: Oncorhynchus nerka; assembly: GCF_034236695.1. Classification (NCBI taxonomy): domain Eukaryota; kingdom Metazoa; phylum Chordata; class Actinopteri; order Salmoniformes; family Salmonidae; genus Oncorhynchus; species Oncorhynchus nerka. The sequence goes on from NC_088415.1 coordinate 55,708,841, forward strand.
ATGGAGGCGCTACCAGGAGACAGGCCAGTACATCAGGAGATGTGGAGGAGGCCGTAGGAGGGCAACAACCCAGCAGCAGGACCGCTACCTCCGCCTTTGTGCAAGGAGGATCACTGCCAGAGCCCTGCAAAATGACATCCAGCAGGCCACAAATGTGCATGTGTCTGCTCAAACGGTCAGAAACAGACTCCATGAGGGTGGTATGAGGGCCCGACGTCCACAGGTGGGGGTTGTGCTTACAGCCCAACACCGTGCAGGACGTTTGGCATTTGCCAGAGAACACCAAGATTGGCAAATTCGCCACTGGCACCCTGTGCTCTTCACAGATGAAAGCAGGTCCACACTGAGCACATGTGACAGTCTGGAGACACCGTGGAGAACATTCTGCTGCCTGCACCATCCTCCAGCATGACCGGTTTGGCGGTGGGTCAGTCATGGTGTGGGGTGGCATTTCTTTGGGGGGCCGCACAGCCCTCCAATGTGCTCGCCAGGGTAGCCTGACTGCCATTAGGTACCGAGATGAGATCCTCAGACCCCTTGCTGGTGCGGTTGGCCCTGGGTTCCTCCTAATGCAAGACAATGCTAGACCTCATGTGGCTGGAGTGTGTCAGCAGTTCCTGCAAGAGGAAGGCATTGATGCTATGGACTGGCCCGCCCGTTCCCCAGACCTGAATCCAATTGAGCACATCTGGGACATCATGTCTCGCTCCATCCACCAACGCCACATTGCACCACAGACTGTCCAGGAGTTGGCGGATGCTTTAGTCCAGGCCTGGGAGGAGATCCCTCAGGAGACCATCCGCCACCTCATCAGGAGCATGCCCAGGAGTTGTAGGGAGGTCATACAGGCACATGGAGGCCATACACACACTACTGAGCCTCATTTTGACTTGTTTTAAGGACATTACATCAAAGTTGGATCAGCCTGTAGTGTGGTTTTCCACTTTAATTTTGAGTGTGACTCATCAGTGTGACATTGATAATTCTTGTGTGATTCTGTTGTCAGCACATTCAACTATGTAAAGAAAAAAGTATTTAATAAGAATATTTCATTCATTCAGATCTAGGATGTGGTATGTTCCCTTTATTTTTTTGAGCAGTGTATAATCAAATCAAATTGTATTTGTCACAATACAACAAGAGTAATCCTTACTGTGAAATGCTTACTTACAAGCCCTTAACCAACAATGCAGTTCAAGAAATAGAGTTAAGAAAATATTTACTAAATAAACTAAAGTAAGAAAAGGAAATCAAAAAGTAACAAGATATGACATAAGAATAACGAGGCTATATACAGGGGGTACCGGTACCGACTCAATGTGGAGGCTATATACAGGGGTACTGGTACAGAGTCAATGTGGAGGCTATATACAGGGGGTGCCGGTACAGAGTCAATGTAGAGGCTATATACAGGGGGTGCCGGTACAGAGTCAATGTGGAGGTTATATACAGGGGGTGCCGGTACAGAGTCAATGTGGAGGCTATATACAGGGGGTGCCGGTACAGAGTCAATGTGGAGGCTATATACAGGGGGTGCCGGTACATAGTCAATGTGGAGGCTATATACAGGGGGTACCGGTACAGAGTCAATGTGGAGGCTATATACAGGGGGTGCCGGTACAGTCAATGTGGAGGCTATATACAGGGGGTGCCGGTACAGAGTCAATGTGGAGGCTATATACAAGGGGTACCGGTACAGAGTCAATGTGGAGGCTATATACAGGGTGTTATGGTACAGAGTCAATGTGGAGGCTATATACAGGGGGTGCCGGTACAGAGTCAATGTGGAGGCTATATACAGGGTGTTATGGTACAGAGTCAATGTGGAGGCTATATACAGGGGGTACCGGTACAGAGTCAATGTGGAGGCTATATACAGGGTGTTATGGTACAGAGTCAATGTGGAGGCTATATACAGGGGGTGCCGGTACAGAGTCAATGTGGAGGCTATATACAGGGGGTACCGGTACCGACTCAATGTGCGGGGGTACAGGTTAGTCAAGGTCATTTGTAAAGTGACTATGCACGAATAATAAACAGCAAGTAGCAGCAGTGTAAAAACAAAGGGGGGAAATCAATGTAAATAGTCCGGGTGGCCATTTGATTAATTGTTCAACATTCTTATGGCTTGGGGGTAGAAGATGTTAAGGAGTCTTTTGGTCCTAGACTTGGCGCTCCGGTACTGCTTGCCGTGCGGTAGCAGAGAGAACAGTCTTTGACAGGTGACTGGAGTCTTTGAACATTTTTTGGGCCTTCCTCTGACACCGCCTAGTATATAGGTCCTGGATGTCAGGAAGCTTGGCCCCAGTGATGTACTGGGCCGTACGCACTACCCGCCTTATGGTCAGATGCCGAGCAGGTGCCATACCATGCAACCGGTCAAGATGCTCTCGAAGGTGCAGCTGTATAACTTTTTGAGGATCTGGGGACCCATGCCAAATCTTTTCAGTCTCCTGAGGGGGAAAGGTGTTGTCGTGTCCTCTTCACAACTGTCTTGGTGTGTTTGGACCATGATAGTTTGTTGGTGATGTGGACACCCCTCATAAGAGGACTGACCACGCCTCATAGCCTGGTTCCTCTCTAGGTTTCTTCCTAGGTTTTGGCCTTTCTATGGAGTTTTTCCTAGCCACAGTGCTTCTACACCTGCATTACTTGCTGATTGGGGTTCTAGGCTGGGTTTCTGTACAACACTTTGAGATATCAGCTGATGTAAGAAGGGCTATAGAAATCAATTTGATTTGATTTGACACCAAGGAACTTGAAACTCTCGACAGGATCTACTTCAGGCCTGTCGATGTTAATGAGGGTCTGTTCGGCTCTCCTTTTCCTATAGTCCATAATCAGCTCCTTTGTCTTGCTCACATTGAGGGAGAGGTTGTTGTTGAGGTCTCTGACCTCCTCCCTATAGTCTGTCTCATCGTTGTTAGTGATCAGGCTTACCACTGTTGTGTCATCAGCAAACTTAATGATGGTGTTGGAGTCGTGTTTGGCCACACAGTCGTGGGGGAACAGTGAGTACAGTAGAGGACTAAGTACACACCCCTGAGGGGCCCCAGAGTTGAGGATCAGCGTGGCAGACATGTTGTTGCCTACCCTTACCACATGGGGGCGGCCTGTCGGGAAGTCCAGGATCCAGTTGCAGAGGGAGGTGTTTAGTCCCAGGGTCCTTAGCTTAGTGGTGAGCTTCGTGGGCCCTATGGTATTGAATGCTGAGCTGTAGTCAATGAACAGCATTCTCACATAGGTGTTCCTTTTGTCCAGGTGGGAAAGGGCAGTGTGGGGTGCTATAGAGATTCCGTCATCTGTGGATCTGTTGGGGCAGTATGTGAATTGGAGTGGGTCTCGGGTTTCCGGCATGATGGTGTTGATGTGCGCCATGACCAGCCTTTCAAAGCACTTCATGGCTACCGACATGAGTGCTATGGGGCGGTAATCATTTAGACAGGTTACCTTTGCTTCCTTGGGCATAGGGACATGCTGGTCTGTTAGAAACACGTAGGTTTTACAGACTCGGTCATGGAGAGGTTGAAAATGTCAGTGAAGACACTTGCCAGTTGGTCCACGCATGCTTTGAATACACATCCTGGTAATCTGTCTGGCCCTGTGGCTTTGTGAATGTTGACCTGTTTAAAGGTCTTGCTCACATCGGGTATGGAGAGCGTGATCACAGTCGTCCAGAAATGCTGGTGCTCTCATGCATGCTTCAGTGTTGCTTGCCTCGAAGCGAGCATAAGATCTGGTAGGCTCGTGTCTCTGGGCAGCTCACGCCTGGGTTTCCTTATGTAGTCCGTAATAGTTTTCTCGACAGGATCTACTTCAGGCCTGCCACATCCGACGACATCAGAGCCGGTGTAGTAGGATTCAATCTTAGTCCTGGATTTCTTATAAGAGTCTGGATTAGTGTCCCGCACCTTGAAAGCGGCAGCTCTAGCCTTTAACTCTGTGCGGATGTTGCCTGTAATCCATGGCTTCTGGTTGGGAAATGTACGTACGGTGACTGTGTGGACGACGTCGTCGATGCACTTATTGATGAAGCCAGGGACTGAGGTGGTATACTCCTCAATGCCATTGGATGAATGCCGGGAACATATTCTAGTCTGTGTTAACAAAACAGTCCTGTAGCGTAGCATCCGCGTCATTTGACCACTTCCGTATTGAGCGACTCACTGGTACTTCCTGTTTTGGTTTTTGCTTGTAAGCAGGAATCAAGAGGATATAATTATGGTCAGATTTTCCAAATGGAGGGCAAGGGAGAGCTTTATATGCATCTCTGTGTGCGGGGTAAAAGTGGTCTAGAGTTTCTTTTCCTCTGGTTGCACATGTGACATGCTGGTAGAAATTAGGTAAAACCGATTTAAGTTTGCCTGCCTTAAAGTCCACGGACACTAGGAGCGCCACTTCTGGATGAGCATTTTCTTGTTTCCTTATGGCCTTATACAGCTCGTTGAGTGGGGTCTTAGTGCCAGCATTGGTTTGTGGAGGTAAATAGACGGCTATGAATAACATAGATGAGAACTCTCTTGGTAGATAGTGTGGTCTATAGCTTATCATGAGGTATTCTACCTCAGGTGAGCAATACATCAATACTTCTTTAATATTAGACATCGCGCTCCAGCAGTTATTGACAAATAGACACACACGCCCACCCCTCGTCTTAACAGACGTAGCTGCTCTGTCCTGCCGATGCATGGAGAAGCCAGCCAGCTCTATATTATTTGTGTTGTCGCTCAGCCATGTTTCGGTGAAACATAAGATATTACATTTTTTAATGTCCCGTTGGTAGGATAGCCTTAATCATAGATCGCCCAGTTTGTTTTTCAATGATTGCACGTTGGCCAATAATACGGAGGCTAGTGGTGGTTTACCTACTCATCAGCGAATTCTTACAAGGCACCACGCCCTCCTCCCCCTTTTTCTCCGTATTTTCTTCACGGTGACGACAGGGATTTGGGCCTTGTCTCGACAAAGCAGTATATCCTTCGTGTTGGACTCATTAAAGAAAAAATCTTTGTCCAGTTCGAGCTAGTCATCGCTCTTTTGATGTCCAGAAGCTCTTTTCGGTCATAAGTGACGGTAGCAGCAACATTATGTATGAAATGAGTTACAAACAATGCGAAAAAACAAACAAAATAGCACAGTTGGTTAGGAGCCATCCCCTCCAGCGCCATTGTAGAAATAGGATGCCATTTGAGATGCACAATCTGCTTAACGCTCAATGGAAATTCTCTTCTACACATTGTTGTCTGCATCCCAAATGGCATCCTATTCCCTATATAGTGCACTCTGAGACCTATAATACTCCACTATACAGTGCATTATGAAAGTATTCAGACCCCTTGACTTTTTTTTACATTTTGCTGCGTTACAGCCTAATTCTAAAATGGATTCAATTCTTTTTTTTACTTATCAATCCACACACAATAACCCATAATGACAAAGCAAAAACAGGTTTTACATATGTATTCAGACCCTTTAGTCAGTACTTTGTTGAAGCACATTTGGCAGCGATTACAGTCTCAAGTCTTCTTGGGTATGACGATACAAGCTTGGCACACCTGTATTTGGAGACTATCTCCCATTCTTCTCTGCTGATCCTCTCAAGCTCTGTCAGGTTGGATGGGGAGCATCGCTGCAGAGCTCTTTTCAGGTCTCTCCAGAGATGATCGATCGGGTTCAAGTTCGGGCTCTGGCTGGGCCACTCTCTGGCTGGGCCACTCAGAGACCTGTTCCGAAGCGTTGTCTTGGCTGTGTGCTTAGGGTTGCTGTTCTGTTGCTGCCACCATCCTGCTTCCCCGTAGGGATGGTGCCAGGTTTCCTGTAGACCAAACGCTTGGTATTCAGGCCTAATAGTTAAATCTTGGTTTCATCAGGCCAGAGAATATTTTTTTTCTCATGGTCTGAGAGTCCTTTAGGTTCCGTTTGGCAAACTCCAAGTGGGCTGTCATGTGCCTTTTACTGAGGAGTGGCTTCCGTCTGGCCACTCTACCATAAAGGCCTGATTGGTGGAGTGCTGCAGAGATGGTTGTCCTTCTGGAAGGTTCTCCCGTTCTGTCAGAGTGACCATCGGGATCTTGGTCACCGTCCTGACCAAGGCCCTTCTCCCTTGATTGCTCAGTTTGGCCGGGCGGCCAGCTCTAGGAAGAGTTTCAGTGATTCCAAACTTCTTCCGTTTAAGAATGATGGAGACCGCTGTGTTCTTGGGGACCTTTAATGCTGCAGACATTTTTTGGTACACTTCCCCAGATCTGTGCCTTGATACAATCCTGTCTCGGAGCTCTACGGACAATTCCTTCGACCTCATGGCTTGGTTTTTGCTCTGACATGCACTGTCAACTGTGGGACCTTATATTGACAGTTTTGTGCCTTTCCAAATCATGTCCAATCATTTGAATTTACCACAGGTGGACTCCAATAAAGTTGAAGAAACATCTGAAGGATGATCAATGGAAACAGGTTGCATCTGAGCTCAATTTCAAGTCTCATAGCAAAGGGTCTGAATACTTTTGTGAAAAAGGTATTTCTGTTTTGTTATTTTATAAATTTGCTAACATAAATAAATAGTTTTTGTCATTATGGGGTATTGTGTGTAGATTGATGAGGATTTTTTTTTTGATTTAATCCATTTTAGAATAAGGCTGTAACGTAATGAAATGTGGAAAAGGGGAAGGGGTCTGAATACTTTCCGAATGCACTGTACAGGGAATAGGGATGCAGACGTAGAGATTATAACACTGCTTATAGCTCAATCGAAATGATTCACTATCTATCTATACGTCTGTCTGTTGATTATCGTTTTGTTCCGTGGAGCTTAATCAACCATCATCATATAATTAATCAACCATCATGATAATGAGATAGGAGTAATAATGAGGACGATGGAGACCACTGTTGCCTAAGAATCTGGTGCAAATAGAGAGCAGTGCTAATTAAAGTATTCATCCAAAATGGCACCCTATTTTCTATATAGTGCACTACTTTTGCCAAAGGTAGTGCACTATATAGGATAGAGGGTGCCATTTGATCGGGGGACAGACAGACAGGTGTTGTTACTGGGCGGCAGGGAGCCTAGTGGTTCGAGCATTGGACTAATAACCGATAGGTTGCAAGATTGAATCCCTGAGCTGACAAGGTAAAAATGTGTTGTTCTGCCCCTGAACAAAGCAGTTAACCCATTGTTCCTTGGCTGTCATTGAAAATAAGAATTTGTTCTTAACTGACTTGCCTAGTTAAATAAATAAAAAATTAAATAATGGAACAGGTCAGTTAATCAGCTGGTGAAACAAAAATTGGCCCAGCCAGCCGCGCTCATTCTCTTTGTCGCTATCCAGCTCTCTCTCTCTTTTTTCATCTCTCCCACTCTGTCCCCTCTCTCCTCTTTGTTTGTCTCTCCCTCCCTCTCTTTCTCTTTCTCTGTTTATTCGTCACTCTCTCCCTCCCTCTCTGTCTGTTTGTCTCCCTCTCTCTCATTCCTCTCTCCCTTTCTGTCTCTCAGCAGCTCTCCAGTATGACTGCATCCCTTTTCTCCACCCTTCTCTGAAAGTGTGCACTTGCACACTACTTCTCGTCATGGATTCAACAATGGTGGAAACTGCCTCTAGCCAATGATTACGCCAATCCAATACTTTTAAATCCATGACACATAGTGTGCCTTGGGAAACAGGTGGGAAACGGGTGGAGAATCGGGACGCAGAACAACTTTGGATCTTTCCTGCCTATGTACATGGGCTTGCAAAAGTATTCACCCCCTTGAAATTTTTCCGATTTTGTTGCCTTACAATGTGGAATAAAAAAATGTTTTGGGGGGGTTGTATCATTTGATTTACACAACATGCCTACCACTTTGAAGATGCAAAATATTTTGTTATTGTGAAGCAAACAAGAAATAAGACAACAAAAAAAACGGAAAACTTGAGCGTGCATAACTATCCCCCCCAAAGTCAATACTTTACTTAGAGACACCTTTTGCAGCAATTACAGCTGCAAATCTCTTGGTGTATGTCTCTATAAGCTTGGCACATCTAGCCACTGGGATTTTTGCCCATTCTTCAAGGAGAAACTGCTCCAGCTCCTTCAAGTTGGATGGGCTCCGCTGGTGTACAGCAATCTTTAAGTCATACCAAAGATTCTCAATTGGACTGAGGTCTGGGCTTTGACTAGGCCATTCCAAGACATTTAAATGTTTCCCCTTAAACCACTCGAGTGTTGCTTTAGCAGTATGCTTAGGGTCATTGTCCTACTGGAAGGTGAACCTCCGTCCCAGTCTACAATCTCTGCAAACTGAAACAGGTTTCCCTCAAGAATTTCCCTTTATTTAGCGCCATCCATCATTCCTTCAATTCTGACCAGTTTCCCTGGTGATGAAAAACATCCCCACAGCATGCTGCCACCACCATGCTTCACTTTGGGGATGGTAATCTCAAAACACAGCATTTTCCTTGATGGCCAAAAAGCTCAATTTTAGTCTCATCTGACCAGAGTACCTTCTGGCTTTTTTCTGGCCACTCATCCATAAAGCCCAACTCTGTGGAGTGTATGGCTTAAAGTGGTCCTATGGACAGATACTCCAATCTCCACTGTGGAACTTTTCAGATCCTTCAGGGTTATCTTTGGTCTCTTTGTTAACTCTCTGATTAATGCCCTCCTTGCCTGGTCTGTGAGTTTTGGTGGGCGGCCCTCTCTTGGTAGGTTTGTTGTAGTGTCATATTCTTTCCATTTTTAATAATGGATTTAATGGTGATCTGTGGGATGTTCAAAGTTTCTGATATTTTTTTATAACCCAACCCTAATCTGTACTTCTCCACAACTTTGTCCCTGACCTGTTTGGAGAGCTCCTTGGTCTTCATGGTGCCGCTTGCTTGGTGGTGCCCCTTGCTTAGTGGTGTTGCAGACTCTGGGGCCTTTCAGAACAGGTGTATATATACTGAGATCATATGACAGATCATGTGACACTTAGATTGCACACAGGTGGTCTTTATTTAACTAACTGTGTGACTTCTGGAGGTAATTGGTTGCACCAGATCTTATTTAGGGGCTTCATAGCAAAGGGGGTGAATACATACGCACACACCACTTTACCGTTTTTGTATTGTTTTAAACAAGTTATTTTTTTCATTTCACTTCACCAATTTGGTCTATTTTCTGTATGTCCATTACATGAAATCCGAATAAAAATATATTTAAATTACAGGTTGTAATGCAACCAAACAGGAAAAACGCCAAGAGGCATGAATACTTTTGCAAGGCACTGTACCCATATTTATTGTGATCTAAAAGGGCAAAACTGATCCTAGATCAGCACTCCTACTCTGAGTCGCTTGATACATATGGCCCCAGGTTTGAAAACCAGTGGCCTGGGCGGGGCCATCCAGAGTAGAGAGAGAGTTAGAGGGCGATGTAGAAGCTTAGGCCTCTTTATTAATGTCACAGTCACTAGCCAGTAATTCCCTCAGGCTTCTTGTACTCCAGCTTGTTAATGAGTCAGTGCTTATCATTCAGCATTGTTAACAGGCTAGAGCCTCCCTCCCATCCTCCCTTGAGCCACTCATGATTGTCGAGGTAACAATCCCAACTAGCACCCTATTCCCTTTATAGTACACTACTTTTGACAAAGGCCCACTATATAAGGAATATGCTGCCAATTGGGATGCAACCAGTCCGTCAGTCAAAAACAAACAGCATACAGGACGCCTGTCAGCCAGGTTCTGCGTCTCAAATGGCAGCCTATTTCCTATATCTGTCCTGGTTAAAAAATAGTGCACTATATAGGTAATAGGGTGCCATTTGGGACATTAATCAGTCAGTCAGTCAACAATAAACAGCCCACAGGAAATCGGTGGTGTGAGTGGTTCTTTCAGGAGGCCTCTATGCTGCCAGAGCCCCATTCCCTGAGCAGACTAAAGTGAACTGCTGGCACAGAACAGAGGCCATCCCTCTCTCCCGTCTGTAAATCTCAACCAAATTAATGATTGGTCTACACCCGCATGCCGTCCTTTAATATTCATTCATTATTGGTCACAGCTGAAAGAACAGCCTCTCTCTGCCTCACTCAATCCAGCGGTCCACTGCTGAGCCGCACGAGACAGAATGCACTGAGGTAAATAAACTATTAACCACGTCGTGTTGTGGTCTTCTCTATGAGACCACACAATGGATGCATCCCAAAGGGAACCCTGTTCCCTACATATTGCTCTATGGGCTCTGATCCCAGATGGCTCTAAGGGCCTGGACAAATGTAGTGCACTACATAAGGAATAGGGTGCCATTTGGGATGCAGACATTATTCCCCGAGATCTGTAATTTGGCCTCTGCAGAGAAGGGGCACCGTCAGTGACGAGAGGCTAGCGGCCACCATGTGTGTGTGTGTGTGTGTGTGTGTGGACACAACACACAGGCCTAAGGTAACTGGCTTAGCGATACAGAAACAGGGGCTGCAACCCAAATGACACCCTATTCCCTATATGTTTGCTCTACTTTTGACCAGAGCCCTTAAGGAAACGCATAGGGTTCTGGTCAAAAGTACTGCACGACATAGGGGATGCCATTTGGTACTTATTCTTGCCCAACCACAGTGATCTAATATGTATCCTTCAGCGATATACTCCATCTGAACTGCTCCACTGCACATCCAGCTGTGGAAAATGGATTTGTCAAATTGTGTGCAATTAGAAGCTCCCTGTATGGGGGCCACAGCACAGACAAACCGTTAAGCGCTGTCCTTTCCCTGGCTTTGACACACTGCTCATATGGTGGTTTCTTCATTCTGCATCAAATGTTTAAATGAGCGCTGACACACAATATGCACGCTCTCTCCTGTATTGTTTCGCTAATACATATCATTCATGTGCATTTTGTTTCTGGGCAGAAGAAAGTAAGAGACAGCCATAACATGGAGGCTTTGAAAGGTTGAAAGCAACAGTATAGATTTTGAGGTGTGTTGTAGTGACAGACAGGCTTGGTGCATCTGATGGTTTATCTGCAGTGCATGTATCTGTCTAGCTAATCGCTTTTCCTCTCTGATACATGACATTGCATTATTTACGCTAAGTAGGCCCTTCTGTTCAGTGCCTTTTAAAATGAACTCCCCATTCACCGGCCATTATCACCATTATTTGACCCTCCCCCTCCCCTTCATCTCCCCCCTCCATCCATATATCTAGGACTCTGTTCCAAATGGCACCCTATCCCCTATATAGTGCACTACTTTTGACGAGGGCTCTATGGGCAATGTGGAACGCAGACTACCACTAGGTCGGACACACGACATTAAGCCATGTGTTGCTGTATATCAAAAAAGTCCCAAAAATGTATGTAACAATCGCCGATTGCTCCTTTAACAACCTGATCAGATAACCTAGATTGAATGGCTCCCAGTTGATCAACAATAGTGTAAAACAGCTTTAAGCTACAACCAAAAAGCTCAGGGAATCCATTGGTTGTTCTTGCATGGTCAATTCTCCACCAATACAAACCCTAATCAAATGTGACATATTTCTGAATGCGAGAAGTCCTCGTTGCACTGCAGGTGCAGATTTTAATCTTGGCGTTGGATTGACAAAATAAGATCCGCATGAAGAACCAAAATCACTATCAGGTCTATGCCCTCTCAATTTCAGAAATCAGGACTTTATCTCATCTTATACATGCTTGAATTTGATGAATATTTTCAATAATTGCAATCATTATTTCTATTTACCGGGCCATGATAGGATTTCATTAGCATGTGCTCAACACTGACCTCAGTTGCCTCCCTATGGGGCCTAGTCAAAAGCGGTGTACTATATAGGGAATAGGGTGCCATTTGGGACTGGCCCCTTATCTCAGTAGCAGCAGAAGATTGTTTATCATCCCTACCCCAAGCAGTAGGTTACAGCTTCTCACTGACCATTGACTCACATTGACAACCCCTCCACACTGCTCTCAACACATATTTCATACGCAGAAGCACAGAAAATACAGTTATGCATTATTCAACAGACAGTAAAAACAGCTGACATAGTTAAAGTAAGTGTTCGCATGCGTTCAAATTGGTGGGGTTCCGTGTGAGTGCACATCTGCAAGAGTGTGTGTGTGTGTGTGTGTGTGTGTGTGTGTGTGTGTGTGTGTGTGTGTGTGTGTGTGTGTGTGTGTGTGTGTATCTGCAAGAGCATGTGTGTGTGTGTGTGTGTGTGTGTGTGTGTATCTGCAAGAGTGTGTGTGTGTGTGTGTGTGTGTGTGTGTGTGTGTGTGTGTGTGTGTGTGTGACCTACTGTATCCAGTGAGGGCTCTCCCAATGATCCATTTTCAATGTCACTAATGATTATGAGCACATTGGCCCCACATAATAATGTGCAGGGGTAGCCTATGTATGCGCACATATGTGTGTGACACCGAGAGAGGCATAGCACAGGCCTGTTTGTGCACATGTGTGTGTGACACCGAGAGAGGCATAGCACAGGCCTGTTTGTGCACATATGTGTGTGACACCGAGAGAGGCATAGCACAGGCCTGTTTGTGCACATATGTGTGTGACACCGAGAGAGGCATAGCACAGGCCTGTTTGTGCACATATGTGTGTGACACCGAGAGAGGCATAGCACAGGCCTGTTTGTGCACATATGTGTGTGACACCGAGAGAGGCATAGCACAGGCCTGTTTGTGCACATATGTGTGTGACATCGAGAGAGGCGTAGCACAGGCCTGTTTGTGCACGTGTGTGTGACACCGAGAGAGGCATAGCACAGGCCTGTTTGTGCACATGTGTGTGTGACACCGAGAGAGGCATAGCACAGGCCTGTTTGTGCACATGTGTGTGTGACACTGAGAGAGGCATAGCACAGGCCTGTTTGTGCACATGTGTGTGTGACACCGAGAGAGGCATAGCACAGGCCTGTTTGTGCACATGTAAGTCACACACATTCTTTAAAAACAAGAGCAGAAATTCAGTTGGTGTTCATGGGGAGGGGGGACGTGCCCCATGAGCTTATTATTAACGGCTCCATGACTCCCTTGTAATCACACGGTAACAAATAAAACGTCAACAGGATAGAGCGTCAGATAGTGGAGGGGAAGAGGGGGGAGTGTGGGAGGAGGGGCGAGAGAGATGCTTACCAAAAACGATGAAGTTGCTTTGAACAGAGGCTGCCAGTAGTGTCAATAAGCTCAGAGTCCATAGACCAGGGACCGGGTAAGAAGGGAATGCCATGGTCGGTTGGACACACAGATCTGTTTGTTCGTCTCGATGAATCCTCACGAGGGTAGGCAGAGGAGCACCGGGGTGTTACCAGAGTATTACCTACAGCAGTGGAGATAAAACCAGACAATTATTGATGAATTGCTTGCTTTCTGATTGGTTGGCCGGTGCTGAATGAACGTTTGGACATCGCTACTCACGTAACTGCTCCATGGGTTTTATCAATCTGCCTGTGTCATAAAGTATCGGGTGGTGACGCAGTGACCAAGTCTATAGCCTACTGCCGTAAAAGGCAACTGTAAATCACTAGGCGGAAAATCAGTGTCTGTTATCATTGTTATCAGAGGTTTTCAAAGCGGGGTCCACGGCCAGATCTCAAAATATTTGTGTCATTTTTTTTTACATTTCATTTTTTTATGAATATTACTAACAACTGTTTAAACAACTTTTGGCCATGGATCTGTGGAATAAGTTTAAAGTGTGCAATACAATACATTGTTCTATTTTTAAGTTGTTGTTCTGATTATGAGGGGGTCCCTGATGAATTTGTTATTCCAAATGGGTTCCCCGGACCCAAAGAGTTTGAGAAGCCCTGCCCTAAATGTATTCAGTCCACCTCTAAATGTAAAGGTGCAGTGCCAATTATAAGCAATATTTTTTCGGAAGTCAGTCGGTGTCTCAACTTACTGTTAGTTAGGATAGTAAAGCACACAAACTGCAATTTCTCAAATTGGTTTTGCATCAGCAGTTGTTCTCTTGTTGTGTCAGTCACTGACAGTCACTCAATTAGCCCATGTCAGCTAACATTTTATAGATTTCTAGGTACGTATCATGGCTGAATTACTGACCGGGCACAGGAGGAACATGCCCAGGGTCCCCAACCTCCAGGGGGCCCTCATTGATTTTGTTAGTCACTCTCATTCAGATATCATATGAACATGGCATTAGTCATGACAAAATGTGTCAAATTGGGAAAATTTTGCTTTAAAACAGCTTTTCTTCTCTCAATCCCATGGCAAAATGTGTAGAATTGGGAAAATGTTGCTTTAAAACGGCTATTTCTTCTCTCAATCCCATAGCAAAATGTGTAGAATTGCAGGAAATTAGCTTTACAACAAATCTTGCTTTGGTCCTGAGAATGCTACAAGCTGCCATGTATAGGTGGGATGTTTTCTGGGACCAAAACAACTCTTGTTAACTACAAATAACACAAATCAAATCCCCCTATTGGCCAAGCAAAACGCAGGAGTGAACAGCAAGATGCCTGCACCGGTCGCCCGTTGAGAATTCCCCGTCTGTGCTTCACATGACACAGATGTAACGCACATTGTGTCACTATAATACATACCCTCGGGCTCTCACAAGCACATAGCTTTACATGGCAGCCGAGGCAAGGCTAGGATCTACCCTCGAAATGCTCCTTCATTGTCACGGTTCGGTTCAACGGCAGCGCGAGCCATGGCGAGAGAGAGGTTGCCTGCGGGACGGGCGGGCGAATATAGGGCGGGGATAGGATAGGGCAGGGGGGTGTTTATTCTTGTTGGAACCATTCGAGGAGTGTGTCAAGAAAAACACAGAACTGATTGGTAGGCTATAATAACATTATTGCGGATCACCACTAATAATAGCCCCTCTACAAAGGATTGGATAAGTCCAACCTAAAGATAGGTATAGCCTACAAGGCACCTGCAATGCTGCTGGATGCGGCGTAGAATCTAGAATGGAGCCCCCTTTCCCTACACCTTTCTCCCAATAAACGAAATTAGCCAACGTGTGGAGGCAATCGGAGACACCTTGTAGCCTATAAACGTGGAAATAACAGTGCAAACAGCGCGCTGTTGCAGCCACACGACCAGTGTTAAAAGCCGTGAGGGAAGAGACGGCGGGGCATAACGTAAGCTACAGTCCAACAACAAAAAGCATATTCGCACTAAATTATACAACGCGTTTAGCGTTTTATTCCCGGGTCAATATAACGGTTTACCTCCACCACCTGCCAGTAACCTAGGCTACTGAGCGAGGCGCACGCAGAAACATTCCAGGACAAGAACGCATCGTATTTACAACAGTGACAGGTGTCTCCCGTTCGCTTACAGCCCGGACACAGCCAACAACAATGATATTCGTAAGGACAGACATAGCAGCATACACACCGATATACGCCTCTGGAGTCCGGGTCCTGCACTCTTTGTCGCCGTTGGTTCTGGTCTGGAAGTGGTCCTTGTGATGCAGGATAGCTGGCGCTGGATCTGAGGTCTCTCTGGATATGTCTATATTGACTTTTTTTTTTATCTTCCTTCTTCGGCTTCTTTGTTTTTCTTGCGTTTTCCCTCTCTCCACGGCTACCGTTCAATGCAGCAAAAACAGTCTGTCTGAAAGACAGGAGGGAGGAGGGGTGGCGTGTGGGGCGGAGGAGTGAGGGAGGGGGAGGGGATTTTAATACGATTTGGCCCGTACCATTCGGATAACAGAGCCAGCGCATACTGCCTGGAAGAGGGAGAGACACGCAGAGAGAGAGAGAGAGCTAAGAGACAGATTGAGATATATTTGGAAAGAAAGAGAGAAACTGAGATTTCATAGGCTATTCATATAGATTGTATGCCCAGTCATCTCATAGTATTGTTCTTAGCCTCTTATAGACAAATTAGAATAGTTATTTCTGAATTGATTTTGTATTATTCAATATTTAGTCGTAATAGTCTATAGGTAGAAGTGGTAGTAGGCATAGTCCCCATAGATAACCGATGTAGGCCTAGACCTGACATGTTTTGCTCTGCTTTCTGAACTGTAGTTGGGGCCTTTTTGGCTGACAGCGCGAGGCGTGGTCTGTCTGAGTGGAATCAACACGCGCCAGGCCCGCCAGGTGGGTGTTCAGTGGAGGGGGGAGGTTCAACTCGCGAGGGGATTAAGGATTAGTTTTGCACGCGGATTAGTTCGTGTGTGTGGGGAGGCATGGGGTTAAAAC
Source organism: Oncorhynchus nerka (assembly GCF_034236695.1). Lineage (NCBI taxonomy): Eukaryota > Metazoa > Chordata > Actinopteri > Salmoniformes > Salmonidae > Oncorhynchus > Oncorhynchus nerka. The sequence continues at coordinate 55,724,974 of NC_088415.1, forward strand.
ATGGTGGATGCCGGCACGAAAAGCCCAATCACTACCATAGGCAACAAACAGGAGGCAGGAGGAAATCAATGTCAAACTGGGGGATAGACAAGGGATCACCAAACTCACAGCTGTAGAAGCAGCAGGATTGTTTTTACAAATATAATGTCTCTTAAAATTCAACACATAGAGACACATATGCCTACTCATTGCAGCATTTAATGCATCCGTTTAATTCAAACGCGGTGTTTTAATTAGTTGTTGGATAGGACTGAAATTATAGTGTCTCTAAAAAGTCCCTGACAGGGCATGTGAGTGCAGGACAGCTCCAGGTGCTGAAAACAGAAGCACGAGGCAAAGAGTTGTCATTGAGCGCATTCCTATACGAGCGGCAGTTGCATAATCAACATACAATATCAACATGTAATTTGATCTATTTTTGATGATGGTGGATACCTAGAATACTTAATTTGTGTAATTGAAACAAATGTGCACACAGGCACGTGCAATGAGTTTTTTATATGGCTTAGGCCTAATATATGATTAAAAGTAGTTACATAATGTGACACTCATTATTGCCTATAATTACAATTATTGTCATAATTTCCCACATACTGGCAGCCAGAGCGGGTATAGCCTATTCTATATTCCTCATGAATGACTTATGGATAGATGAGTGAATGAATTCAGATCACACGAAAGAAAGGATAAGTGGGGGGGGCAGATGGGTGTCTGAGTTAAGATGTCAAGCTAGAGTTGTAGTCTTCCAAGGGAAAGTGTCTGACGAGGTAAATCACTCCGTACCAAGCGGTGCATGCACTGCGCACACATTCCCGACTCCTGCTAAAGGATATCGCGGTACTGCGATGAGAACTGATAATAAAATGCATGGCTTAGAGAAACCAAAACGCATCTGTTCTGGAAATGGCATACTTCGTTTTATAGAAAAAATATATTATTTTGCCACAGAATCTCCATTAGATTATCTCCACATTGAGAGACAACATACACATTCGTATAGACACAATATTGTAGTGAAATAAAAGGTATGCTTTAGGTACATCTACACATTTGCTAGGTTTATGTTTTCTAAAAAGCCACTTGGCTCCTGATACAACTCATCTCTGCCGGGACTCGAACCCGGAGCCTCTGGATTAGAAGTCCAGCGCGCTATTCCATTGCGCCACAGAGACTGAGTCCCACCAAATGATGATAAGAGGGTTTATATTTCCCCCTACCGTATACAGCATCCTCATCACGCAGCATCAGGACCACTTGGCTGCTGTTCACCGACAGGCCGGTAGAGGTCGCACTAACAGCATCACTATGCAGCGCCAAGATGGCGATATCAGTTTCTGTGCGTTTCATCTGAGGGATAGGCAAACATCTTTGATTTCATGCATAATTACGCTGAGTAATTATTTGAAAAATACAATATTAAGTGCATTTGTAACAATTCATGTAACTTGTAAATATCAGATACAAGCATCCGATAAAATAATGCTCTCATCATGGAGATTTCCCCCCCTTCTCTCTTGGTGAATAGAATCTATTACTCTTTCCTTATGTCACCACTTTTTCTTTAGACCATGCGCTCTCTGAGATCTAAAGGGCGTAAGGTAGCTTAAATACTGACCAAACCGTGCGCCATCACGCGCAAGTTGATTTTGTTAAACACCACCAGAAGCGGTCAGGACATGCAGGTTGAAATATCAAAACAAACTCTGAACCAATTATATTAATTTGGGACAGGTCAAAAAGCATTCAACATTTATGGCAATTTATCTAGCTAGCTTGCTGTTGCTAGCTAATTTGTCAATGAATAAACATTGGGTTGTTACTCGTCATCTCCTCCTTCCTTCTTTTTCTTCTTTGGACTATATATGGCAGTTGTCAAACAACTTTACAACTGACAGGAGTGTGGACATCATCTTTCAATCACCCATGTGGCTATATGCTCCTAAAACCCAATGAGGAGATGGCACGTGGGTATATGCTCCTAGAAACAGGAGGCGGAAGGTAGCCTAGTGGTTAGAGTGTTGGGCCAGTAACTAAAAGGTTGCTAGATTGAATCCCTGAGCTGACAAGGTAAAAATCTGTTGTTCTGCCTTCATTGTAAATAAGAATTTGTCCTTAACTGACTTGTCTAGTTAAATAATACAATGATGGGAGAGGCAGCATGTTGAGCATCACATATAGAACCAATTTGTATTTTAGAGCCCGGCCATGCATCATTCTTAACTGGAATCAGGTTGGAACCACCAAGACTCTTCCCAGAGCTGGCCACGCGGCCAAACTGAGCAACCGTGGGAGAAGAACCTTGATCAGGGAGGTGACCAAGAACCCAATGGTCACTCTGACAGAGTTCCTCTGTGGAGATGGGAGGACCATCCAGAAGGGCAACCATCCCTGCAGCACTCCACCAATTAGGCCTTTATATTAGAGTGGCCAGACAGAAGCCATACCCCCCTTTAGGCTGTCTCGTCGTTGATGGTAATCAAGCCTAATACGGTTGTGTCATCTACAAACTTGATGATTGAGTTGGAAGCATGCGTGGCCATGCATTCATGGGTAAATAGGGAGTAAATGAGGGGCCTGAGCACGCACCCTTGTGAGGCCCCTGAGTTGAGGATCAGCGTAGTAGTGTTGTTTCCTACCTTCACCACCTGCCGGCAACCTGTCAGGATGACCAGGACCCAGCTGCACAGGGCAGAGTTAAAGCCCAGGGCTTAATGATGAGCTTGGAGGGTACTATGGTGTTGAAGGCTGAGCTGTAGTCAATGAACAGCATTCTTACAAAGGTATTCCTCTTGTCCAGATGGGATAGGGCAGTGTGCAGTGCGATGGCGATAGCATCGTTTGTGGATCTATTGGGGCGGTATGCAAACTGAAGTGGGTCTAGGGTGACAGGTAAGGTGGAGGTAATATGATGCTACATACGTCTCGTGTCTGAGCTGTTGAATTGCGACTCCACTTTGTCTCTGTACTGACGTTTAGCCTGTTTGATTGCCTTACGCCAGGAATAACTGCACTCTTTGTATTCAATCATATTCCCAGTCACCATCAAAAAATGCAGGTGTTTCAGCTTAGCTCAGTGCCTTATGTGATGGCGGGGCGAGCGAGCAGAAAATAGGAGCATTGCACCGTGATTGGCTCAGTGTTCTGTCACTCATGGGGACACTACGTCATCGCCAAGTTTAAGTCCTTAGTAAGGGTAGACATCCAAAATTTCAGCCCTTTGGGTCCTGCCATAGAGTTATATTACAAGTTCCCTTCCAAGAAGGCTCAAGGTCATTGGCCGCAGATAAAATGACTTCAAACCACATTATATGTACAGTAGCTTTGAGTGGACTGATCATGTCAACATCTTACTACATAATTCTGAGCTAGCACTCATCATCATGAATCAAGTCGACAATCTACTGGCAAATCCTTTTTAATCCTTGTCATATGAAGATGAATAATTTAGAGAAACTATAGATAAAACGTATCGGTGCTCATCGGCCATTGGACATAAAGATTACACAACAAGTTGGAAATCACAAATTCAACAATGAGTGGTTTATAAGGAATTGGTTACCTGCAAGCATTGCAAAGCAATCACTAACATTAGCCTGCTATTCAATGGAGTGGCTGTGTGTTTGTTTTTTTGTTGAGTTCCCACCATAAATCCAGAGAATGCCAGACTTTGATGACAGAGTATGATGACAAAATTTGCCCCCAAAGGACCATCGCGCCACCTTCACAAGGTGAGTCCAAAAATGTATTGTATGCTGCTGCATAAATTATATAATAATTTATATATACGGGGCGGCAGGGTAGCCTAGTGGTTAGAGCGTTGGACTAGTAACCGGAAGGTTGCGAGTTCAAACCCCCGAGCTGACAAGGTACAAATCTGTCGTTCTGCCCCTGAACAGGCAGTTAACCCACTGTTCCCAGGCCGTCATTGAAAATAAGAATGTGTTCTTAACTGACTTGCCTGGTTAAATAAAGGTAAAATAAAAAATAAAATAAATAAATTATATAATATGCAAAGGAGATATACTGTAGCTATATACTGTAAACTGTAGCTAAGAAAGTAATACTAAGTGAATGTTGTGTAGTAAGGTATTAGTAGCCAATGTGACTCACCGTAATAATTTGGTCTATTTTCACCAATGCGGCATTGTAAACACATCGTTCGTGGACGGTGTGTACTTGTTTGCAAACTTTTTATGTACAGCTTTGACAGTGCTACTGATAGTAGTGGTGGCACTTGGTCTGCATGTGCAAATTCAGCACAAACAACATTCTATAAAATAATTGTGTTATTTGACGTGTCAAATTAAAAGCTTATTTAACACGTCAAATAGTGTTATATGACGTATGTTTTTTGACACGCAAAGACCTAAATGGTGTTCAATGTGCCTCACCAATGTCTATTTTCACCTCTTAATTTCACCTACTGTTCTAATTTGGTAGCGCACATGTAGCCTATAACCTGTTTTAGAGAAATGTTATCGAATATTGTAAGCGTTCATTGTTTATATGCCCCCTCTATTTATCCTACGGTTCTGACTTGTACAGGAAGTACACTGTAAGAACTGCCCATGTTCTGAATTCTGTCAATGTACATCTCAAAAGTGCTGAACAAATAGTTATGACTATGTCCGTCGTTGCTCGCTAATTAATGTCTTAATCGAAATTACAGATGGCCTCTTATCCGCTCATCATCCCCTTATGCCATAGTTTGTACATCTCAATTGTCAGTAGAACACACATTTGTTTAAGCAAGTGAGCCATATCAGCCACGTTTTTTTAAAGGCAGTAAATGAGGCTGAATGAACTGTTTTGCTGTCAGACAAGGCTCCGCTGAAAGCCAGCTGTGGCAGCGGTAAGGTGTTGGGACTGCTGTTAGGTTAACAGTTTGGTAGGCACCGTTTGTCACCGTTCTAGAACAATTAATGTATTGTTTAGTGTTGTGTAGTGGCTTTGCTGGCATGCATCCCACATTTTTGTTTGCCCAACCAAGATTTACATGCTGAAATCGCCACGGATCCATATATATATATGTTTCAGAAAACGATAACTCAGTCAGCTTTCATATCAAACTTCTGCCCTGGCTACAAAATGCTATTAATGGTGAGGTGGGATGTGGACACATAAAACAAAGTAATGGGACTGTCTCTTTCACTAGGCTGAGGATGATCCACACGCTCCACTCCCACTGTGGCGGAGATACAGATATGGACTCGGATCGAGACTTAACTTGGGGCTTGAATAGATATTAGAGATTCGAGTTGAAACACCACAAGCTTAAGCTCTGACTTGCAAGTGGCATTAATGCTGATTTGAATCTCTGAGTGATGTAAATGTGGATCTATTGCAGATAAATGGAAGACGTAAATGGAGACAAATGTAGGACATTACCATGTGAAGAGGCAACCTGTTTACTATATATAGATATATAGCACTATTTTTGACCAGAGCCATATGGGCCCTTTTCAAAAGTAATGGACTTCATAGGGAGCCATTTGAGAAGGTGACATTATTGTTCAGTTAGATAACAAACAGGGTGATATTATGGTCCTATTTCCATTATTTCAGTTTAATTTCCCCCATCACACAACAGTATCCTTTTCTAGCCTTGTGAAACCGGACTGATCTCGCCATAGGTAAGTAAAACAGAATGCGAGCTAAGTGAAACAAAACATTAGTCTGAGACCGGGCTATGCCTTTCCATGATAGAAACAGAAACAAAAGGGGAAAAAAATAGGTTAGACATTTATTTATTCATTCAATTACTGTGTTGGGGACACAAAGACAAGAACATTTCAAAATAAAAAAAACATCCCTCGTGTCTCTTCCTGCACTCCTTTTCTCTGCTCTCGTCATGCTGCTCACATGTATGCAATGGCAGCAATGGAGGTCAGTATTGACAGCACAATGACCACGTAGCCCGAGCGATACACCTCAGGAATCTTAAATCCCTTACCGCTATCCCAGAACTAACAAAGAGAGAGAGAAAGAAAAGGAGAATATATTAAGGAAAAACAAGGACCGGCAGACAGTGTCGACTTGTGTTGTTGTGCGCTGTGGACACAGTACTTACCAGATGGCGGATTCCGTTCAAGGTGTGGTAGGACACAGGGAAGGCAATGCCAAACTTGGCAAGGCTGAGCAGAGCAGGACCAACGGACAGGGAGTGGATCAGGTCAAGGTAGTATGGATAGTTACCTGGCAACACCAGTGCTAATAGAGCAAATGCTGAGATACCTGAGAGAGAGAAAGAACAATAAATATATGTTGAGGGCTGTGATCATGTGGGCCTTTCCACATACTGTACACGGTTGTTACATTACCTCCACTGAGTCCCACTCCTGTGCCTCTGTGTGTGATGGACATCATCATAGGCATTGACCACCTGCAATACACAGGGTACCATGGTCATCACACATACAGTATATAAAACACAGCATTTGTAGTTCACACTGGATATAAACCCTATCAAGTTCAAGTTGGGGGCCTGAGTTATTCCCGGCCATGTCATCTGACGTTTAGTCTAATACACTGTGGCCTAGCTGGTCCAGCAAAAGTGATAAAGGATCATTACATACATAGAGTAAAATATATTGTGAGGAATGGTTGTTTTGTGCTTTAAAAAAGGTACTTGTGCTCCCCTGATCCATAAACCATGTCACAATACACTGAATCAAAGCTGTGCCTATGGTCTTCCCATGAAATGAATCGCTGATGGCCTGGAGACTCAATGGACTGTACAAACAGAATCAAGCAACTCAGCACCAAATTCAACAAGGACAGCTATTACTGAGGTGCAGTGTGAGCTTCTTTATTATCACACATGTAGTTAACTTACTTATAGATGGTCAGATGTGGCGACATGGGTCGGTTCAATTTGTTGTTTTTGGCCCAAAACGTGTTCATTTCCTCATTTGCTGTGGTTCCCATTGGAACAGCACTTAGAGGCAGAGAGAAAAAATGAATTTAGAACACAAGGCTATAGGACACTTTTATCTACATAGAAAAATAACAGAGACAAGTGTACACAGACACACAATCGACACATCTACTCACTGTCTGCATAGAATGCCAAACTGAGGGCGGAACAAGCAAGTGCCCTGTCGGGTAAAGGTCCTGAGAGAGATGAAGCAAAACACATTTAGTAATGTTAGTAATAACAAGGTTTAAGGACAAGATTCGTGAGCAGCTTCCTTCTTAATTCCTTGCAGCTTGTTTGATATTGGTGAGAAGGTTGCGCAATGGCTCAATTAATAATGCACAAGCAATCATAAACTGTGTGGTCAAAGTTCAACATTTCGAGGGTGTTAATGTTCAAATATCCTAGATGAGCTGAGGTTACTGGGCCGTTCTATATGAGGAAGAAATACTAGTACGCTAGCTAGCTAAGTAGCTAGTAGTAAAAGGGTTCAACTTCTATTTGGGTCACACGTGATGAGAGGAGTCCCAAGCTAACCTCACATCCAAGGTTGGAACAAGCTAGTTAGTTACGATACTTCACAAGCAGGCTAAAGTTAGCTATCTAGATTGGCCGTTACATCCATGGAAATTGGACGCATGGCTTCCATACGAATGTAGAGCTCATTGTAGCCTTTATAAGCTATCAAAATAACATGTACATCTCAAACCTGTCGTCACAGTAGGAGTTAACTATTTAACTTGTATGCAACAAGCAACGGGGTGACGCAAGCTTTCTAGGTAAGTTAAACAATATACTTGAACATCAAATTATTCTTAATGAGTAGTACACGTCTAACCCCCCCAAATAAAATGTATCAAAGTTAGGTACGGTACAGTTAGCTAACTACTGACCTTAGAAGCAACGCCATTTTTTATTTGACAGCTGGAACAGGATATGGCGTGTCTAGATGTTATGCCGCGTTCGTAACAACTAGGAACTCGGGAAATCTCTAACTGACAACTCGGGGGAAAGAACGTTTTGAACAATCATGCAATTCGGAATTACTACTCGGGAATTCGGGCCTCTATCTGGAGCTACAACTTTCCTACCTGAAGTTCACTGACGTCATGTTTTGACCTTGTATTGTCCGCGTTACCAGTTGTTTTGAACGAGGCACCAGTTCCGAGTTCCCATGGGTTTTAAACGCAGCATTATTATATTTTTCCTGACACTACGGTCAGCCACAACGTCATAATCCCCGCCTATTTCTACAATTTATCTTCTTAAAATGTGATTTGAAACCTAAACCTAACCTTAACCACACTGCTAACCGTATGCCTAACCCTAAATCTTAAATTAAGACCAAAAGCATCACAAAAAAATTAATCCGTTTTTACAATATATGCAATTTTGACTTTGGTAACTAGTGGAAACCCATGCACTATTTTCACTCCACTTGGATACTTTTTATTTATCCCTTATTTTACCAGGTAAAATGACTGAGAACACGTTCTCATTTACATCAATGACCTGGGGAATAGTTACAGGGGAGAGGAGGTTGGGATGAATGAGACAATTGGAAGTTGGGTATGATTAGGTGGCCATAATGGTATGAGAGCCAGATTGGGAATTTAGCTGGGTTTAACATTAGTGACCACAGAGAGCCAGGACACCCATTTTAACGTCCCATCCAAAAGACAGCACTTTACACAAGGAAATGTCCTCAATCACTGCCCTGGGGCATTGAGATTTTTTTTTAACCAGAGGAAATAGTGCCTCCTATTGGCCTCCCACCACAACTTCCTGCAGCATCTGGTCTCCCATCCAGGACCAACCCTGCTTAGCTTCAGAGGCAAATCAACAGTGGGATGCAGGGTGGTATGCTATGGCTGGAAGTTACTTTTTCGTAGCAGGTTAGGAGAATTTACACAGTGATTAGGAGAGTTCATGTAGCAGGTTAGGAGACTGAAGTTAAGGTTCGGAAAATGGTTAGTGTTAGGGAAAATGCTCTCATAACCTGCTACGAAAATCACTTCAAGTAGTAGCTGTATCGAAGTAGCTGAAAAGTGTGTCCCCTGGGCGGGTCTGTACTGCCATTTTGAGAAGGTCATTTTGAAGGGTAGGCCTAATGTAACAATTATTTACAGTAAAACTGTTTAAAAGCTAGAATCTATCATTTACACAATAACAAAGCTGTCAGCCCACCTGAGTTTTGGAGGAAAAAAAGCTGAGGAATGTGCGTGTTGAAATGTAACCACTCTCAAATTCATAGACCGCTGCAAGGACTGACCATCCATGATATCAAAATGATCGTTTTAACCATGTTTTGAGGCCATACAGTGTGTTTATGTTTACATTGGAGTGAAACAAGCTTATATTTTGGCTTCTGATGGGGTACGACAGTTGAATTAAGCTCATGCGGCATTTCTAAGTTATATACTTCAAGAATCAACGGCTATAAATTGAAAGGCAGAGGATACGAATACGGAGTTGTCGCCCCCACCCCTCCTCGCTGGACACATATTTCTCCAATCAGATCCGAATCCCTTCTGCACATACATGTAGGCCTACGTTTATCTCGCCCCCACCCCTCCCTGTTGGAAATGTATTTCTCCAATCAGATCCGAATTCCTTCTGCACATACATGTAGGCCTACGTTTATCTCTCCCCCAACCCTCCCTGTTGGAAATGTATTTCTCAAATCAGATCCGAATCACTTCTGCACATACATGTAGGCCTACGTTTATCTCTCCCCCAACCCTCCCTTTTGGAAATGTATTTCTCCAATCAGATCCGAATCCCTTCTGCACATACATGTAGGCCTACGTTTATCTCGCCCCCACCCCTCCTCGCTGGAAATGTATTTCTCCAATCAGATCCGAATCCCTTCTGCACATACATGTAGGCCTACGTTTCTCTCGTCACTCACCCTCTTCCGAACCCTCAACCAATCTTATCGATATGATGATTTAGAGCTCTCGGTCTCATATTTCTGAACATCTGCGATTTGAACAAACGTTCTAAAAAATATATTTGAATGCTACAACCTTTTCTATCTGTTGTAACAGATATTGCCGTAGCACAAGCATTGCATTGGGGCAAAAACAGTTAGCGTTTTGTGTGATGATGTAATCATTATAGTTATGTAGCCATTTAGCCAGCAGTCGTGGCTCCCGTTTATCCAGTGTTTGCAATGATGATAAAAAAATAACATTAACTCGCTATTGACCTGTCTGCCAGACCTGTCTGCCCTTGACCAGCACAAAAACATCCTGTGGCATTCTGCATTATTATCGAATAGCCCCCGTGATATGCAACTTTTCAGGGAAGTTAGGAACAAATATACACAGGCAGTTAGAAAAGCTAAGGCAAGCTTTTTCAAACAGAAATTTGCATCCTGTAGTACTAACTCAAAAAAGTTCTGGGACACTGTAAAGTCCATGGAGAATAAGAGCAGCTCCTCCCAGCTGCCCACTGCTCTGAGGCTAGGAAACATTGTCAACACCGATAAATCCACTATAATTGAGAATTTCAATAACCATTTCTCTACAGCTGGCCTTGCTTTCCACATGGCTACCCCTACCCCGGTCAACTGCCCGGCACCCTCCACAGCAACCTGCCAAAGCCCCCACCATTTCTCCTTTACCCAAATCCAGATAGCCGATGTTCTGAAAGAGCTGCAAAATCTGGACCCCTACAAATCAGCCGGGCTAGACAATCTGGACCCTCTCTTTCTAAAAATTATCTGCAGAAATTGTTGCAACCCCTATTACTAGCCTGTTCAACCTCTCTTTCGTATCGTCTGAGATTCCCAAAGATTGGAAAGCTGCCGCGGTCATCCCCCTCTTCAAAGGGAGTGACACTCTAGACCCAAACTGCTACAGACCTATATCTATCCTACCCTGTCTTTCTAAGGTCTTCGAAAGCCAAGTTAACAAACAGATTACTGACCATTTCGAATCCCACCAAACCTTCTCCGCTATGCAATCTGGTTTCAGAGCTGGTCATGGGTGCACCTCAGCCATTCTCAAGGTTCTAAACAACATCATAACCGCCATCGATAAGAGACATTACTGTGCAGCCGTATTTGTCGACCTGGCCAAGGCTTTCGACTCAAAACAACATTCTTGTTGGCAGACTCGACAACCTTGGTTTCTCAAATGATTGCCTCGCCTGGTTTACCAACTACTTCTCTGATTGAGTTCAGTGTGTCAAATCGGAGGGCCTGTTGTCTGGACCTCTGACAGTCTCTATGGGTGTGCCACAGGGTTCAATTCTCGGGCTGACTCTCTTTTCTGTATACATCAATGATGTCGCTCTTGCTGCTGGTGATTCTCGGATCCACCTCTACGCAGACGACACCATTCTGTATACTTCTGGCCCCTCCTTGGACACTGTGTTAACTAACCTCCAGACGAGCTTCAATGCCATACAACTCTCCTTCCGTGGCCTCCAACTGCTCTTAAATGCAAGTAAAACTAAATGCATGCTTTTTAATCGATCGCTGCCCGCACCTGCTCGCCCGTCCAGCATCACTACTCTGGACGGCTCTGACTTAAAATACGTGGACAACTACAAATACCTGGGTGTCTGGTTAGACTGTAAACTCTCCTTCCAGACTCACATTAAGCATCTCCAATCCAAAGTTAAATCTAGAATCGGCTTCCTATATCGCAACAAAGCATCCTTCACTCATGCTGCCAAACAGACCCTCGTAAAACTGACCATCCTATCGATCCTCGACTTTGGTGATGTCATCTATAAAATAGCCTCCAACACTCTACTCAACAAACTGGATGCAGTCTATCACAGTGCCATCCGTTTTGTCACCAAAGCCCCATACACTACCCACCATTGCGACCTGTATGCTCTCATTGGTTGGCCCTCGCTTCATACTCGTTGCCAAACCCACTGGCTACAGGTTATCTACAAGTCTCTGCTAGGTAAAGCCCCGCCTTATCTCAGCTCACTGGTCACCATAGCAGCACCCACTCGTAGCACCTGCTCCAGCAGGTATATCTCACTGGTCACCCCCAAAGCCAATTCCTCCTTTGGTCGTCTTTCCTTCCAGTTCTCTGCTGCCCATGACTGGAACGAATTGCAAAAATCTCTGAAGCTGGAGACTCACATCTCCCTCACTAGCTTTAAGCACCAGCTGTCAGAGCAGTTTACAGATCACTACACCTGTACTTAGCCTATCTGTAAACAGCCCATCTACCTACCTCATCCCCATACTGGTATTTATTTATTTATTTTTCTCCTTTGCACCCCAGTATCTCTACCTGCACATTCATCTTCTGCCGATCTACCATTCCAGTGTTTAATTGCTATATTGTAATTACTTCGCCACCATGGCCTATTTATTTCCTTATTAACTTACCTCATTTGCACTCACTGTATATAGACATTAGAAGTGCATGCGTGATGGGGTAATACCAGAGCAAACAACAACTGCTTTGTGCAGATTCACTTTATTTCATATCGAGATTTTCAGAGCAATTTATTTTACACAACCAGACTATGATAACCCAAATGGTGCCCTATTCCATACTGCACTACTTTTGACCAGGGCCCATATGGCTCTGGTCAAATGAACTGTACTATGTAGAGAATAGGGTCCCATTAGGGATGAATAGCCTTCAGCACTGATTTTTGTTTTTAATCGGTGTAGGAAAAGATATTCAGGGTGCATTGGTATGGTACAGGCATATTGCAACATGTTGTTAGGTTGACATTTGGGTTTGGAAAATCCTTCTAGTACAATAATTGTCATCTGGAAAACTCAGAAATGTCAAATCACAATTACAAGTTTATTTGCAGCAGAATTCTCTATGAGAACCAGCATTGTGTACTGATAAACTGATAAACTGATCCATGCAATAATACGCCAATTGCCGGGTAGACAAACAAACGCACACTAACCGTGGTGATTTAGGCTTATTTTAAAAATGGCAGATGACCACCCATTGTTAATCAATTTCAAAGACAAAATTCAATTTGTAAGGTATTTTTGTTGTGCACACAAAAGCTATGTTCTTTGCTAAGCTAGACCTTGCATACACAAATATACTCACTCATTCAGAGGGGTTGGGTTAAATGCAGAAGACACATTTCAGTTGAATGCATTCAGTTGCACAACTGATTAGATATCTCCCCTTTCCCCTTTCATTAATACAGACTGACAGAAATTCAAACTCACAATAATAATTTTCTGAATGTTAATAATAAGTCTCCTGTTCCACCCAACCTATAAAACAGAAAGAAAGAGAACAGTCAGACACGATTATGACTATATTAGACAACGTCATTATGTCCCATTATCTCTTCATCTGTGATTCAATATGAAAAGGCCCTTTTAACTCAGTGACTCGCTGATCCCCAGCACATCAATCTGATTATTAACATGACTAATTAACATGAGCGATTAACTGTCACGATAAATTCACTTTTTTGAATATTTTTGTCTCAGTGACAGACAACCAGCATCTTCTGTGTCACATACAGTGGGGCAAAAAAGTATTTAGTTAGCCACCAATTGTGCAAGTTCTCCCACTTAAAAAGATGAGAGAGGCCTGTAATTTTCATAATAGGTACACTTCAACTATGACAGACAAAATGAGAAAAAAAATCCAGAAAATCACATTGTAGGATTTTGAATGAATTGATTTGCAAAATATGGTGGAAAATAAGTCTGGAAAATTTTGTCTGTCATAGTTGAAGTGTACCTATGATGAAAATTACAGACCTCTCTCTTATTTTTAAGTGGAATAACTTGCACAATTGGTGACTGACTAAATACTTTTTTGCCCCACTGTATTCTATGTCACCCTAAGTCTTTTTTTATCAGTGGTGGAAAAAGTACCCAATTGTCATACTTGAGTAAAAGATACCTTGATAAAAAATGATTCAAGCAAAAGTGAAAATCAACCAGTAAAATACTACTTGAGTAAGAGTCTCAAGGTATTTGGTTTTAAGTATACTTAAGTATAAACAGAAAAAGCAATTGGTAAAATGTACTTAAATATCAAAAGATAAAGGATAAATAATTTCAAATTCCTTATATTAAGCAAACCAGACGGCACCATTTTCTTTTTTTATGTATTTACGGAGAGCCAAGGGCACACTCAGACCTCATTTACAAAGTCTGCCAGATCAGTGGCAGTAGGGATGACCAGGGAGGTTCTCTTGATAAGTGCATGAATTGGACCCTTTTCCTGTCCTGCTAAGCATTCAAAATGTAACGAGTACTTTAGGTGCCAGGGAAATGTAGTAAAGAAAAGTACAGATACCCCCCCCAAAATGTAGAACTTTAAAGTATTTTTACTTAAATACTTTACACCACTGCTTTTGTATCACCTGTGTCACTCTGTTACTCTATGTCACCCACCTCCAGGACACCTCCTGATGATGAGCTTGCGGATCTCATCATAGATGAAGATGAGCACACTGTATGGGAGGGCACAGAACCACCAGGAGACCCTGAAGGAGTGAGAAAAAGAGAGAGAGAAAGAAAGAGAGAGAGAGAGAGAGAGAGAGAGAAAGAGAGAGAGAGAGTAAGCGAAACAAGGGAAGGGTAGTTGGTGTAGTTCATTAAAAAATCCAGCCTGGTCTCATAGATTAGACGTAACATAGTAAATGCAACTCCAGAACAACATTAGCATTTTAGAAAGTTTGCAACTACTTACTACTTTTTAGATACTTTGCAATTACTTAGCATGTTAGCTAACCCTTCCCATAACCCTAACCTTAACCCTTTAACCTATCTCCTAACCTTAAAACTAACCTTAACCCCTTACCATAACACCTAGCTAACGTTAGCCAACTAGTTAACATTAGCCACAAGAAATTGGAATTGGTAACATATTGTACAAATTGCAATTCATAACATATTGTAAGAAGTCCAGGTTGAAAATCCATGCAGATGCACCCTCCGAATCATTGGGGTGATATGAGGATGTGATAAGGGTGTGACTAGAACATTTGTGGGACATGTTTTGGAGGTGTTGAGGCTGGGGATTATAGAGTGGAGACGTGTGTGGTACATTGTAAAATCCATGTCTGTGAGAAAGTGTGATATGAGAAAGGCACATGAGGGACTTAGTAGTTTTGGGGTAGAATGAAAACGGGGGTGTTGGGGATATGATGTCATTGTTTTTAGGGTAGGTTGGAGAATATGTTGTCTAGTACTGACTTCAAGGGGTACATGCGGAGGGCGATGTCCATTCCTGGGCAGTAGGACAGGAAGGCAGCCAGAGCAGTCTCAGCAAACAGGCCAAAGATCAGGATACGATTCCTGTTAAGGAAATGGGGATGGCACATGTGAATACAGGAAAGAGTACGACAAGAAAAGGGGGCCACTTTTTAAAAAAAAGACCATATACATAGGCATTCTACTTATACAAAGTAAAACATCCTCTCTTTCATTGGGTGTCTCCCAAATGGCACCCTATTCCCTATATAGTGCACTAATTTTGACCAGAGTCATATGGGCCCTGGTCAAGAGTAGTGCATTATATGGGGGATTAGGGTGTCATTTGAGACGCATCCTTTCCCACTTACTTCATGCCCTGCTGGAAGACAGAGTTCCTCCTGGTCTTGCAGATAACCAGATCAGCCCATTGCACCACCACGATGCTCGCAAAGAACGAGGTATGACAGGTGAACTCAATTACCTTTCGCTGCTCATAGGTCTGCAAAAGGAAACACGTCTTACATGTCTTAAACCTGTCGTAGTCAAGAAAAGGAAAAACTCCAGCACACAGGTCATTTTGATGCTTCCAACTATTTAGATCCTTTCAATTGTTGGTAGCATCCAAATGACTGGTGTGCTGGAATTTTTATTTTTCCACCATCACCACAAATTTTCTCCATGCACCTGGTAGTACAACAAGGTGTGCAAGTTTACTTAAAAAATAAACTGTTGTAGTAACTTGTGGTGGTTCTTCTTAAAATATAGCTACTGACTGCATGGATCTTTAACCATTGTGTGTTAAAACCTCTCATTCTCACCCACTGCTGTCCATAGCTGTCTTCCACCTCGTTGTTAGCACGGTCATCCCAGTTCAGACGGATGCCAAGGAGGGTCCCTGGCCAGAAACCATTCTCAGCCAGGATCACAAAGTAGGTGAAGAAACCTGCTATGGCCTGGATCATACCTGGAGAGAGAGAGACAAGTCCATCAGCACAATATACACTGAGTGTACAAAACATGACATAGACTGACCAGGTGAATCAAGTGAAAGCTATGATCCTTTATTGATGTTGTTTGTTAAATCCACATCAATCAGCGTAGATGAAGGAGAGGAGACAGGTTCAAACTATTTTGGGATAGGGGGCAGCATTTTCACTTTTGGATGAATAGCGTGCCCAGAGTGAACTGCCTCCTACTCTGTCCCAGATGCTAATATATGCATATTATTATTAGTATTGGATAGAAAACACTCGGAAGTTTCTAAATCTGTTTCAATGATGTCTGTGAGTATAACAGAACTCATATGGCAGGCAGAAACCTGAGAAAAATCCAACCAGGAAGTGAACATCTGAGATTTGTAGTTTTTCAAAGCTTGGCCTACCGAATACACATTGAGATATGGATAAAGTTGCACTTCCTACGGCTTCCACTAGATGTCAACTGTCTTTAGAAACTTGAATGAGGATTCTACTATAAAAGAGGGGCTCATGAGACCTCTTTGAGTCAGTGGTCTGGCAGAGTGTCTTGGTCTCATGATGCACGCTCCCGACAGACAAAGGAATTCTCCGGTTGGAACATTATTGATGTTTTATGTTAAAAAACGTCCTAAAGATTGATTCATGTTTCTAAAGGACTGTAATGGAACTTTTAGAGTTTTTGTCTGGACGAAGTGCCTGCGCCTCATGAAGATGGATTACTGGGCTGAACACGCTAACAACAAGTGGCTATTTGGACATAAATGATGGACTTTATGGAACTTTATGGAACGAATTAGTAATTTATTGTCGAACTGGGATTCCTGGGAGTGCCTTCAGATGAAGATCATCAAAGGTAAGTGAATATTTATGGTGTTGTTTCTAACTTCTGTTGACTCCAAAACGGCAGATATTCCTCTGGCTGTTTTGGGTTCTGAGCGCCGTTCTCAGATTATGCTTTTTCCGTAAAAAAAAATTAAAATCTGACACAGCGGTTGCATTAAGGAGAAGTCTATCTTTAATTCTGTGAACAACTGAGTCTGTTTAAACTGAGATTTTTGGATATAAATATGCACATTATCGAACAAAACATAAATGTATTGTGTAACATGATGTCCTATGAGTGTTATCTGATGAAAATCAACAAAGGTTAGTGATTCATTTTATCTATATTTCTGCTTTTTGTGACTCCTCTCTTTGGCTGGAAAAATGGCTGTGTTTTTTTGACTTGGCCATGACCTAACATAATCATATGTTGTGCTTTCGCTGTAAAGCATTTTTGAAATCGGACACAATGGGTAGATTAACAAGATGTTTATCTTTCATTTGCTGTATTGGACTTGTTAATGTGTGAAAGTTACATATTTCTAAAAAATATTTTTGAATTTCGCGCGCTGCCTTTTCAGCGGAATGTTGTGCAGGGGTTCCGCTAGTGGAACGCCTGCCCTAGAAATGTTAAAGAAGGATTTTTAAGCCTTGTGAATGGGTAAGACAAAAGGTTTAAGTGCCTTTGAACAGGGTATGGTAGTATGTGCCAGGCGCACCGGTTTGAGTGTATCAATAACTGCAACGCTGCTGGGATTTTCACACTCAACAGTTTCCTGTGTGTATCAAGAATGGTCCACCACCCAAAGGACATCCAGCCAACTTGACACAACTGTGGGAAGCATTGGAGTCAACAAGGGTCAGCCTTCCTGTGTATCGCTTTCGACATCTTGTAGAGTCCATGTCCTGACGAATTGAGGCTGTTCTCAGGGCAAAAAGGGGAGCAACTCGATATTAGGAAGGTGTTCCTAATGTTTTTGTACACCCAGTGTAACTTTCAATAACTGCAATGAATAACAGAGGTTAAAAAGGCAATCTGCACGTCTCAAATGGCACCCTATTCACTATATAGTGCACTACTTTTGACCAGGGCCCGTGATAGGGTGTCATTTGGGACACAGACCCATGGATGAGCTTGCAAGTAGAGGAGGTATTCTGACCTATCTGTCCGTAGGCCATGCTGATCAGTCTGTCGTTCACCAGCTTGTCCGTCTTTGGGCACCGGGGCTGACGCTTCATGATGTCACTCTCAGCCGTCTCGTAGGCCAATGAGATAGCAGGAACCTGGACGCAGACGGGAGAGGAGAGAAAGAGAGAGGGAGAGAAAGAGACAGAGAGGAGTGTATGACAGACAGAACAATGTGATAAAGCTATACCCAGTAAACAAGCCCACATTTACACGATTTTAGCCCAATGCGGGCTAAAATATTGGCCCTGTGTAGGCTGCCCATAATGGGCCGATGCACAATTTATTTATTTATAATTTATTTGTGACACTTTCAATTCAATGCATAAAGTGCATAATTTACAAGCCTTACAGGTATTTAAGAAATGTGATACATTGCATCAGAAAGACAAGTTTCTCATATATCACATATTTAAGTATTTTTACAGATGTCATCATTGGCATTGTACAAGATCACCAATATTTGGGCATCACACAACAGAACCCTTAAACTGTAGTGACACTCAGTAACGGTTGCACCAAAATAACTATGTGCAAACCACACCCCCAAATATTTGAATGAGCGCCGCCTCTAGCTGGACTTGGTGTGGGCTATCCTGTGCTGGACTTGGTGTGGGCTATCCTGTGCTGGACTTGGTGTGGGCTATTCTGTGCTGGACTTGGTGTGGGCTATCCTGTGCTGGACTTGGTGTGGGCTAGCCTGTGCTGGACTTGGTGTGGGATAGCCCGTGCTGGACTTCGTGTGGGCTAGCCTGTGCTGGACATGGTGTGGGCTAGCCTGTGCTGGACTTGGTGTGGGATATCCTGTGCTGGACTTGGTGTGGGCTATTCTGTGCTGGACTTGGTGTGGGCTATCCTGTGCTGGACTTGGTGGGGGCTAGCCCGTGCTGGACTTGGTGGGGGCTAGCCCGTGCTGGACTTGGTGTGGGCTAGCCCGTGCTGGACTTCGTGTGGGCTAGCCTGTGCTGGACTTGGTGTGGGCTATCCTGTGCTGGACTTGGTGTGGGCTATCCTGTGCTGGACTTGGTGTGGGCTATCCTGTGCTGGACTTGGTGTGGGCTAGCCCGTGCTGGACTTGGTGTGGGCTAGCCTGTGCTGGACTTGGTGTGGGCTAGCCTGTGCTGGACATGGTGTGGGATATCCTGTGCTGGACTTGGTGTGGGCTATTCTGTGCTGGACTTGGTGTGGGCTATCCTGTGCTGGACTTGGTGTGGGCTAGCCTGTGCTGGACTTGGCGGGGGCTAGCCCGTGCTGGACTTCGTGTGGGCTAGCCTGTGCTGTACTTGGTGTGGGCTAGCCCGTGCTGGACTTCGTGTGGGCTAGCCTGTGCTGGACTTCGTGTGGGCTAGCCCGTGCTGGACTTCGTGTGGGCTAGCCTGTGCTGTACTTGGTGTGGGCTAGCCCGTGCTGGACTTCGTGTGGGCTAGCCCGTGCTGGACTTGGTGTGGGCTAGCTGCTGTTTGACTTGGTATGGGCTAGCCCGTGCTGGACTTGGTGTGGGCTAGCTGCTGTTGGACTTGGTATGGGCTAGCCTGTGCAGGGCTTGGTGTGGGCTAGCTGCTGTTGGACTTGGTATGGGCTAGCCCATGCAGGACTTGGTGTGGGCTAGCCCGTGTTGGGCTGGTGTGGGCTTGGTGTAGGCTAGCCCGTGTTGGGCTGGTGTGGGCTTGGTGTAGGCTAGCCCGTGTTGGGCTGGTGTGAGCTTGGTGTAGGCTAGCCCGTGTTGGGCTGGTGTGGGCTTGGTGTAGGCTAGCCCGTGCCCACCTTGCCCACTGAATATTCACATGAGGCCAATGGGGTCATGTTTGCTGGGTAGGTTCCATAATAAAAAAGCCCTGACTATTGGTTGAAGGTTTTACCAGTAAACAGGGTTGTGGAGTAATGGATTACATGTAAGGGATCACAAAAAACAGTAACTGTAATCCGTTACGTTACCAGCATAAATATTGTAATCAGATTACAGATACTTTTGAAAAACTAGATGATTACTTCAAAGATTACTTTTAAATTGAGAAAGGATGTTTGTGAGAAAAATAAATATTGACACTTCTCTGTTTTCTCAGTGACATTCAAATCAGCATTGAAAAAAGGCACAAATTTAAATTTGTTCCACCTGAGTGAGTCTGACCACAAGTCAGAGACCATTATGATGACACACCAAATGTGTTGGTGGATCGCAGGAATAGGCTTTTGTAAACTATAGTCCAAGCTATGTCTTCCAATGGTGCAACTGCTGTCAGCATCCAAAGATGATCCAATTTGAATGAACACTTGGAGGTAAGGATGACAGCAGGGGTGTAGTCTACGGCAATACGGATATCACTTATTATTAATATCTACATAGCGCATTGATGTGAATCCCACTGCTGCTCTCTCATTTAGTTATTTGCACCTTACAGATTGTGGTTGTTGTGGATGGCTATTCACACATCTACATGTGTATTTGAACCCAATAATGGTTGAACTCAAGAAGTTTAAGCTGCCTATCAATCATTGTTTTTGAAACCAGTGGACAACCAGTGAAAAATGTGCTCTTGCAACAGCTGCATAGTGTGGATCCCAGCCTATGGAGTAAAGGTGGGGCTTTTATTGCTCAATATAATAATAATCCATGGGCCTAATGGAAGCATGCTCAAACTCACACACTTTTAGGGGCAAAGGGGAAATCTGTAGTTAATACATCCATTTTTGGACTTATATATATATATATATCTCCA
The DNA here is from genome assembly GCF_034236695.1 of Oncorhynchus nerka. Lineage (NCBI taxonomy): Eukaryota > Metazoa > Chordata > Actinopteri > Salmoniformes > Salmonidae > Oncorhynchus > Oncorhynchus nerka. The sequence continues at coordinate 55,745,765 of NC_088415.1, forward strand.
TTGATTCTTGAAGAATATAACTTATAAATGCCTCATGAGCTTAGTTCAACTGTCACACTCCATGAGAACCCAAAATATAAGCTTGTTTTAACTCCGACGTTTGTGAACAATGTCAATGTAAACAAACACTGTATAGACTCATAACATGGTTAAAACAATAGCTCTGTCTATTAATCTGAGAGTGGTTACATTTCTCCAGGCCCATCACGCAGCCTTTTACCAAAACAGAGCCGGGGTGTCCGTTTTGTTTTTGTTTCATCTGTGGATTTGCCCTTTAAACAGCTGCGTAACTTATTAGCCAGCCCTACTCTGTTGTTTAGGATTTTTCTGTCATGGAGGACTGATTGGACCCATTGATTCCAGTTGAAAAATTGGATTACCCAAACTCACTAACGTAACCAAGAAGTCTAAGTGTCACCAACTAAAAGGTCAACAATAGGCCTATAGCAAATGCAGCATATGGCATTCATTTTTTCACATGTAAATAGCACTTTCAGTAGTGCTCAAAGCATGCCATTCCATGAGCACAGCATTTATTTTTCAACTCGAATCAATGAGTCCAATCAGTCCATGACAGAAAAATCCTAAACAACAGAGTAGGGCTGGCTAATAAGTCCTTAATTTTGGGGTCACGCTCAGGTAAAACAATATGGCTAATCTATACTTCCATATTTCCAAGTCCTATTCTTGAAGATCAAGGGGTATAACATTTATTGGAATGACTGGAATTCTGATAGACTTTGGTTTTTAATGTAAAGAGAAAATGTAATTGTAAGCTACTACTCTATATGTAGTAGAGCGCGATGGGTTAGAAGAAGCCTACATAATCAACCCATAAAGTAATGGCCAGCTATGTAAACTTTAACATTGATTTATCCTGCAATAGATGTCGTTCAATTGGTAACATACATTTTTGTCATCTTCTGATGTCTCTTATGGAGAAAGTAATCTAAAAGTAACTGAATGTAATCAGATTCCGTTACTGAGTTTGGGTAATCCAAAAGGTACATTGCTGATTACAATTTTGGACATGTAACTAGTAACTGTAATGGATTACATTTAGAAAGTAACCTACCCAATCCTGCCAGCAAGGCAACAACAGGGCAATGTGAGTGAGTTAAGGTGGGAAATGGACTATTGTGAGACCAGAATCCACACAGCAGAGTGGATACAAATCCAGTTTGGTTTGGTGGATTTAGCAGCTTTCATCCTGACCCAGGGCAGGGCAGTGATGAGTAATAGATTGTAAGGTAGTGTATGATCAAGCTAAGAGCTGGTTGTGACTGTCAAGGAGTAGAGATATGATGAGTCAACATGGCCAGTCATAGAACAGAGAATTTGCTGAAATAGTTGTAATGTTCTTCAGCAGTCAGTTTGTTTGATCTCTTCTGCTGCTGCGAAATAACACTACAACTATTTCAGTGAGTGTGGGTTTTACTTTCACAGTTTCGATGCCTTTTAAACCCTGCACACAAAGACTTTTGATGATGAACTATTGAGTCCAGCATGTCAATTCTTAATTCTATGACTGGCCATGTTGACTCATCATGTCTATCCTCCTTGACACTCACAGTCACAACCAGCAGTAAAACTGATCCTGGACTAAAAAGCACTTTCAATTGAGATTCTACATTGCTTTTTAGTCCAGGACTAAGGATTCATCTGTGTCCGGGCAACCACCCCTAAGGCTGTTTCAGTGCGGGTTTTCCTTTTCCAGTCAGCATGGTAGGTGCTCACCATGTCAGTTCCCAGGTCGATACAGAGGATGGTGACAGTGCCCAGGGGCAGGGGAATACTGGCAATGATGAAGAGGAGGAAGGGGCTGATCTCTGGAATGTTACTGGTCAGAGTGTAGGCAATGGACTTTTTCAAATTATCAAAGATCAGACGGCCTGTTTGGGATTGAAGAAGAACAGATAAATTGATTGACTCACAGTATATCAATTTTTTCCACTTTTTTTTTTCTCTCTTCCTCTTTCTTCCTTCCTTCCTTCCTTCCTTACCTTCCTCCACTCCTGTGACGATAGAGGCGAAGTTGTCGTCCAGGAGGATCATGTCAGCAGCCTGCTTGGAGACGTCAGACCCAGCGATCCCCATGGCAACCCCGATATCAGCCTTCTTCAGGGCAGGTGAGTCGTTCACTCCGTCCCCAGTAACCGCAACAATTGCCCCCTAGAACAAGAGAACAAAGGATCATGAAATAAGAAACATTTTAGTTGAATAACAGCTGTGAATTGGAGATAAATGCAGCGTTTTCATGTTTTTTTGCCTCTGTCAATTTTGGAGCCATTTTCCCATCAAAAACTTTTCTATAGAATAATAGCCCCCGATATCAAACTCTGAACAGAAGAATAGATTCAGTATTTCTAACTCCAAACCATGCTTTAATTATAGAGTGACTCAAACACACACACACAAATACACACGCTCGCATTCACGCATTCAAACACATGCACACACGCACACAGGCGTCCTTTCACCGTTCTCTGGCAGCCCTCTACGATGATGAGTTTCTGCTGAGGTGAGGTGCGGGCGAACACTATCTCAGTGTGGTTCCTGAGCAGGTCATCCAAGTATTCTGCGCTCATGTCCTTCAGGTCCCCCCCGTGCACCACACAGGCCTTGGCATCCCTGGGAGCGAGACACAGGTACAAGCCGACAAAGTCACACGTGAGCGCTCACACACAGATGCACACACACAGGCACGCACACGCATGCGCACACACACACACCTGGGGTTGACTTGGCTCAGTGGAATATTCAGCCTTTCAGCGATGTCCTCCACAGTCTCGTTGCCCTCGGAGATGATGCCCACACCTTTAGCGATGGCTTTAGCAGTGATTGGATGGTCGCCTGTCACCATGATAACCTAATAGCACATCATCACAACTATAAGCACACCATATGTCATCGTTACCTGTCACCACATACAACAATCTGTTGTTGTTTTTTGCTCTGTTTTCCTCATTTATGACATTCGTACCTGTGCTAAATTATACAATTTGCCATCTTTTTTCTTTCTGTTTTTCTCATTTATCATGTCCATGTATGTGTCAACCTATCATTCTGATTGGGCCCAATGAGACAAGTTTGGATGTGTTGGCTGATTGGTTAATTGGTTGTAGGGTTGCAAAATTCCAGTAACTTCCCCAAAATTCCCAGGTTTTCCAGAAATCACGGTAAAAGGATTCCCAGATTTCCTGCTTATTCCGGGAATGTACCGGGATTTCTGGAAAACCTGGGAATTTGGGGAAAGTTACTGGAATTTTGCGACCTTTCTTGGTTGATGATGCCATTCACCTTAATCCCAGCAGAGCGGCACTTCCCCACAGCGTCGGGCACGGCAGCGCGGGGAGGGTCAATCATGGACATGAGGCCCACGAAACACAGTCCTTCTGTAGGGAAGTTGACATCTTCACAGTCGAAGGTGAACCCCCGAGGGAACTGGGCCGGAGACAGTGACAAGTGACAGAACCCTGAGGGAGAGAGAGACAACAGACAGAGACTTTCTTTTAGATATCAATGTTCAAATATCGGATTGTCTCTCTACAACAATGCCGGATTCCTGCCGTAATCCCTGGACCACTACTTATGATCTTCACAGCTAGCTTGCAGCTAGCTAGCTAGCTCACAGCCTGCAGCTAGCTAGCTCACAGCCTGCAGCTATCTAGCTCACAGCCTGCAGCTAGCTAGCTCACAGCTAGCTTGCACTCACCATGGCACCCAGTACCGAAGCTATCCCTGAGGCCCACCTCCCGGCCAACTCAGCTGTTCACCCGAACCCCACTCATACACGGCTAGAGCCCAATACTCCACCGGATCCGTGCTGTAAACTCTGGACCTTGGCACCGGTTCACCGCTGCTATCGATTGGCTATAGTGGCTAACGCCACTGCCACGAAGCTAGCACCAGTTAGCCGTGAGCCAGGTGCATCTCCCGGCTAGCAAACTAAATTCTACAATACCTCTTTCGCCATCTGGCTTGGATTCTCTGTCGACACGGTGTCCCGCCGCACCACCACGACTGGTCTGCCGACGAATACTCCCTCCGCTGTGCCTTCAACTGGCCTCCGTCGGAGCAGACGCTCCTACTAGCCCCTTGCTACTAACTTTAAACGCTGTGTCGCTAGCGTAGTGGTGGCTTCCCTGTTCCATCTACTGCTGCCACCTGGACACTATGATCACTTGGCTACATAGCTGATGCCTGCTGGACTGTCCATAAATCACGGTACTCCATTCTGTTTATTTATTTTTTATCTGTCGGCCCCAGCCGCGAACTCAGGCTCTGTGTGTAGTTAATCTGACCCTCTCTGCCCAGTCATCGCCATTTTACCTGCTGTTGTTGTGTTAGCTGATTAGCTGTTGTTGTCTCACCTGTTGTTTTAGCTAGCTCTCCCAATCAACACCTGCGATTACTTTATACCTCGCTGTATGATTCTCTCAAATGTCAATATGCCTTGTATACTGTTGTTCAGGTTAATTATCATTGTTTTAGTTTACAATGGAACCCCTAGATCCACTCTTCATACCTCTGATACCTCCTTTGTCCCACCTCCCACACATGCGGTGACCTCACCCATTACAACCAGCATGTCCAGAGATACAACCTCTCTTATCATCACCCATTACCTGGGCTTACCTCTGCTGTACCTGCACCCCACCATACCCCTGTCTGCGCATTATGCCCTGAATATATTCTACCACGCCCAGAAATCTGCTCCTTTTATTCTTTGTCCCCATCGCTCTAGGCGACCATTTTTGATAGCCTTTAGCCGCACCCTCATTCTACTCCTCCTCTGTTCCTCGGGTGATGTGGAGGTAAACCCAGGCCCTGCATGTCCCCAGGCACCCTAATTTGTTGACTTCTGTGATCGAAAAAGCCTTGGTTTCATGCATGTCAACATCAGAAGCCTCCTCCCTAAGTTTGTTTTACTCACTGCTTTAGCACACTCTACCAACCCTGATGTCCTTGTCGTGTCTGAATCCTGGCTTAGGAAGGCCACCAAAAATTCTGAGATTTCCATACCCAACTATAACTTTTTCTGTCAAGATGGAACTGCCAAAGGGGGAGGAGTTGCAGTCTACTGCAGAGATAGCCTGCAAAGTAATGTCATACTTTCCAGGTCCATACCCAAACAGTTCGAACTTATAATTTAAAAAATTAATCTCTCCAGAAATAAGTCTCTCGCTGTTGCTGCCTGCTACCAACCCCCCTCAGCTCCCAGCTGTGCCCTGGACAACATTTGTGAATTGATCGCCCCCCATCTAGCTTCACAGTTTGTTCTGTTAGGTGACCTAAACTGGGATATGCTTAACACCCCGGCAGTCCTACAATCTAAGATAGATGCCCTCAATCTCACACAAATCATCAAGGAACCCACCAGGTACAACCCTAAATCTGTATACAAGGGCACCCTCATAGATGTTATCCTGACCAACTGGCCCTCCAAATACTCCTCCGCTGTCTTCAATCAGGATCTCAGTGATCACTGCCTCATTGCCTGTATCCACTACGGGTCCGCAGTCAAACGACCACCCCCAATCACTGTCAAATGCTCCCTAAAACACTTCTGCGAGCAGGCCTTTCTAATCGACCTGGCCCGGGTATCCTGGAAGGATATTGACCTCATCCCGTCAGTTGAGGATGCATGGTCACTTCCTCACCATCTTAGATAAGCATGCTCCGTTCAAAAAATGCAGAACTAAGAACAGACATAACTCTTGGTTTACTCCAGACCTGACTGCCCTCGACCAGCAATAGCATCGAATAGTCCCCGCGATATGCAACTGTTCAGGGAACCAATACACGCAGTGAGTCAGGAAAGCAAAGGCCAGCTTTTTCAAGCAGAAATTTGCATCCTGTAGCTCTAACTCCAAAAAGTTCTGGGACACTGTAAAGTCCATGGAGAACAAGAGCACCTCCTCCCAGCTGCCCACTGCATTGAGGCTAGGTAACACGGTCACCTCCGATAAATCCATGATAATCGAAAACTTCAACAAGTATTTCTCAACGGCTGGCCATGCCTTCTTCCTGGCTACTCCAACCTCGGCCACCGTACCTTCTCCGCTGTGCAATCTGGTTTCCGAGTCGGTCACGGGTGCACCTCAGCCACGCTCAAGGTACTAAACGATATCATAACCGCCATCGATAAAAGACAGTACTGTGCAGCCATCTTCATCGACCTGGCCAAGCCTCCTTCACTCACGCCGCCAAACTTACCCTAGTAAAACTGACTATCCTACCGATCCTCGACTTCGGCGATGTCATCTACAAAATAGCTTCCAATACTCCACTCAGCAAACTGGATGCAGTTTATCACAGTGCCATCCGTTTTGTTACTAAAGCCCCTTACACCCGCCACTACTGCGACCTGTATGCTGTAGTCGGCTAGCCCTCGCTACATATTCGTCTCAAGACCAACTGGTTCCAGGTCATCTACAAGTCCATGCTAGGTAAAGCTCCGCCTTATCTCAGTTCACTGGTCACGATGGCAACACCCACCCGTAGCACGCGCTCCAGCAGGTGTATCTCACTGATCATCCCTAAAGCCAACACCTCATTTGGCCGCCTTTCCATCCAGTTCTCTGCTGCCTGTGTCTGGAACGAATTGCAAAAATCGTTGAAATTGGAGACTTTTATCTCCCTCACCAACTTTAAACATCTGCTATCTGAGCAGCTAACCGATCGCTACAGCTGTACATAGTCCACCCATGACCATCTGATCTTTTATCACTCCAGTGTTAATCTGCTAAATTGTAATTATTCGCCTACCTCCTCATGCCTCCTTATGCCTCATAGACTCTTTTTTTCCTATTTTTTCTTCTTCTGTGCTATTGACTTGTTTATTGTTTACTCCATGTCTAACTCTGTGTTGTTGTCTGTTCACACTGCTATGCTTTATCTTGGCCAGGTCGCAGTTGTAAATGAGAACTTGTTCTCAACTAGCCTACCTGGTTAAATAAAGGTGAAATTTAAAAATGTAAAAACATTTTTTTAAATCTGCTTTTGTACTGTATTTTTTTTGAGTGTCTATGACAGGAAAGATGTAGGGAACAGATAGGGAGATGCAGATTGAGAGGGGACACATAAAGGAAGGGCACAGACAACGGCCAGTGTGGTCTGGAGATAGTTGAGTCTCAGATGGCACTCTATACAGTACTGTACGTACCTAGAACTCTCTCTCCCAGCCCTCCCAGCTCCATGTAGGCACTCTGGAAAGCTTCGTTCCAGTTGGCGTCCATTGGAACCTCCTGACCGTGGATCATGATGGTGCTACACCTAAGAGATGCACAAACACGTAGGATTTATTCACCTTTCGTGGTCAATCAGTGAGAGATGTATTTAGAGGGCACGTCTATGTATCTTTTTACATAATGGCTTATGTGACTCCATCGTATTTACCTATTGAGGGAGACACCGTTTTGATGTAAATAAATACCTGTCCAGTATTCTCTCAGGTGCTCCCTTCATAACGAGTAGGTGGCCATTTTCATTGTCTTCATGTTCATGAATGGAAAGCTTTCAGAAGGTGGGTAGAAGACAAAAGTATATACATGTTTTACTCTTGTGTCAGTGGTGTTTTTAGTGGTTCTGGTGGTTCAAAATAATTATGGATTGGGATGTTTTTTTGGTTTATGCAGTTGGGTCTATGCTGTATGTTTTGTGTTGTGTATGTCCACGTTGAAGGGGTAATTGTATACCTGGTACTTGTTGGTCGAGTTGAAGGGAATCTCTCCCACCTTGGGGTATCTGTTTCTCATAGAGCGGACACACCCACAGGAGAGCTCGATACATTTCAACAGAGCAGACTCTGACGCGTCACCAGCAGTGTCCCTCTACGAAACAACACAACATCAAGCAGTCAGCAGGAGACGGTCTATTCACATTGTCAGAATGGGTTGCTGACTGAAAATTGGTTTAGGATGTGACTACCCACATGAAAAAATACTATTAGCATACAATGGTATAAATACTATCGTGTTCACTGTAGTGTTTTTGCGGACTTTAATGTAGTTTTTACTGTAGTATACTGTAGTATTTACAGTTAACTATAGTATAAATACTGTAGTAAATGAAAACTGTAGCATAATCTATAGTAATTAAAGTAGTGTTTTTGCAGATTGTAGTATATTGTATTATTTACTATAGTGTTTTTGTGGGAATTACTTTAGCATTTACTATAGTGTTTTTGTTTTATTATCTTTGACATAGAAGTTGCGTCTTCTCCTTCAGAACACCTACTGTAGAAATACTAAAAGGGCACATTTTCCATAGCCTGCAAGTAGGTCGGGCTGGGGTCTGAACGGATAGTTCAGACCCTAACATGTAGGGAGCACAATATATGGTTATATTTGGCATGTAGATTTCTCACTTATGGGTGGCACAAATTGTGATATGGGGGAGGGCAATGGACATGGTTTATGCAAATTAAATACTGTAGTATTTACTATAGTTTAAAAAGTGTAGTGTTTTTACAGACGGAAGTGTTTTTGTGGACATTACTTTAATATTTACTATTGTATTCTACAGTATACTACAACATTCTATATTAAGTACTACACATAATCGAGGGATACTACAGTATGTAGTATACTATTCTGCAGTATACTATAGAACTATATAGTAAGTACTGTAGTGTTAGATAGTAAACTGTAGTATTGCTACTGTAATAGTTTGGAGGAAAGGGTTTTGTGTTGTTAGATTCAACGTGGCCAGGTGTGTGGACATTAGCCGCATTGGTGTGGGTCATTGGGGCACTTTAAATTGGACAACGGACTGTTTCAACCATTCCATTCCAGTCATTACTAGAAGCCCTCCTCCCCTCATCAGCCCCAACGGTGTGGGTGTATAGTGGCCATCCCCTACCTTGGTGCGGATCATTGGGGCACTGGACCGGACAACGGACTGTTTCAACCATTCCATTCCAGTCATTACTAGAAGCCCTCCTCCCCTCATCAGCCCCCACCGGTGTGGGTGTATAGTGGCCATCCCCTACCTTGGTGCGGGTCATTGGGGCACTTTAAATTGGACAATGGACTGTTTCAACCATTCCATTCCAGTCATTACTAGAAGCCCTCCTCCCCTCATCAGCCCCCACCGGTGTGGGTGTATAGTGGCCATCCCCTACCTTGGTGTGGGTCATTGGGGCACTGGACCGGACAACGGACTGTTTCAACCATTCCATTCCAGTCATTACTAGAAGCCCTCCTCCCCTCATCAGCCCCCACCGGTGTGGGTGTATAGTGGCCATCCCCTACCTTGGTGCGGGTCATTGGGGCACTGGACCGGACAACGGACTGTTTCAACCATTCCATTCCAGTCATTACTAGAAGCCCTCCTCCCCTCATCAGCCCCCACCGGTGTGGGTGTATAGTGGCCATCCCCTACCTTGAGGATGGGGAAGTTATCCTGCCCAGCTTTGAACTCAGCGCGGTTGCAGAGTCCAGCCACGTGAGACAGAGAGTGCCATGTAGCTGAGCTCTTGTCAAAGGTGGCACCTGAAGGAACACAGGAGATGCTTCAGACTTGCAGAGGGATGATTAATTTTTTTCCAGAATTCACAGATTTTCCAGAAATTCCAGTTGGAAGATTCCCAGATTTCCTGTATATTCCATCCTGATTCCGGGAATATTCCAACCGCGATTTCTGGAAAACCTGTGATTTCTGGAAAACCTGGGAATATTGGGAAAATACCAGAATTTTGTAACCATAGACAATGTGACTGAGCTGAATTTGTATCTTTTTTTAAGTATATTGTATAGCACACAGTATAGTATCTCTATTCTAAATTCTTACATCAAAGCTCATTTAACACAGCAGAGAAGCAAACTAATTCAAGGGGTCTGGTTGAATGTAGAAGGGACAGACGATGTCTGTGGGTGGTCTCACCAGACTGGTCCTCCGTAGTGTCGGCCTCATGGATCATGTTGTCAAACCACATGTGGGCCACGGTCATGCGGTTCTGGGTCAGGGTGCCTGTCTTGTCGGAACAGATGGTGGAGGTAGAACCCAGGGTCTCCACAGCTTCCAGATTCTTGACCAGGCAGTTCTTCTTGGCCATGCGCTTGGCAGTGAGGGTGAGACAAACCTAAGAGACGGAGGGAGGGAGGGAGGGAGTGTGGGGGTAGAGGAGAGGAAATGGACATTACCGAGTCCTCTTACCCCTATACATATCTACCCCTACCACTCCAGTATCCCTGCATATTGACCCTGGAACTGTCCCTGTATAAAGCTCAATTACTTTCTCATGTTCTTCTGATTTCTATTTCTCGTTCATTTTTGTTCTACTTTACCTTATTTTATAGTACTACCGGCATTGATTATTGCATTGTTGGGAAAGAGTTTTCAAGAAAGGCATTTCAGTGTAATTGCACACGTGACAATAAAACCTGAAACTTGAGTAACGACAGAGTAATGGTCAAAGATGGATAGATGGATGGAAAATCCTACTACAGAGCAGACTCTCATAGACTTTGGTTTAAATCATGAGATTTAGCAAGAGATTTGCATGGAGATTTAGAATTATAATTTGGCCCATATACACAATACCAGTCCGTGGCCTTGGGGTGCCTAGCGGTCTAAGCCGCTGCCTCTAGCACACATAAATGTACCACTGCCAGTACGGGATTGAATCTGGCCCACTGCTATTTCACTCACCAACTACAATAGTAGTCGGACTCACAGTGATGGTCCCTGCGACAGACTAGCGTCTTGTACAGGGGGTGTACTTCAACATCAAGCACATCAACCTGCCTCACGCAAGATAGGCTACTGCCCCTAGGCTATGGACCAATCTGACTGGGACATTCAAGGCATACTCACAGTGACGGTGGCCAGCAGACCCTCTGGTACATTGGCCACGATGATGCCGATGAGGAAGATGACAGCCTCCAGCCAGGTGTACCCCAGGATGATGGCTAGGATGAAGAAGGACACCCCCAGGAACACAGCCACGCCTGTGATCAGGTGGATGAAGTGCTCGATCTCCATGTTGATGGGAGTCTGGCCTGTCTCCAGCCCCGAGGCCAGGGTGGCAATACGGCCCATCACTGTATGGTCACCGGTACCTACTACTACACCATGGGCTGTACCTGAGGGAGGGAGGGAGGGAGGGGGGGGGGGACAAGCAATTCATTCATTGAAGATGGATGAGTGGATGGAATGGGGTAGATAGAGGGAGGAGAAATAGGTCAGGTCTCGCTTGTAAAATCAAAATAAATGAATAAAAAGATAGGAAAGGATTTGTCCTACTGACCCTCCACACAGTTGGTGGAGAAGAAGGCGATGTTTCGAGTCTCCAGGGGGTTTTCATGGGTGAACTCTGTTGTGCGTGTCTGAGGCTCTGACTCCCCAGTCAGAGAAGAGTTATCCACCTTCACACACAGACAGAGGAAAGTTATCCAGTTGGACAGAAATAAATACAGACAGACAGACAGACATAGACAGACAGAGAGAGAGAGAGATAAAGAGAGAGACAGCAACTAAGTCATCCACCTGGACAGATAGTAAGAAAGTGACCCTTGAACTCCCTGACCTCTCCTCACCTTGCAGCCAGCAGCGGAGACAACTCGGAGGTCGGCAGGGATCCGGTCTCCTCCTTTGATCTCCACCAGGTCTCCCCTCACCAATAGCTCTGCATTGATTGTCATTTTCTCTCCCTCCCTGATCACCAGGGCTTGCTGCCAGGGATGGATAGGAGAGATGAAAGAGAGAGACAAAGGGGAGAATGAAACGTTTTTAGATAAACGTTCATTGGCAAATCCAAAGTTGGCTCAAATTATTAGTTGTGTTATGTTGGATAAGCTTATTATGCTTCTCAAGTCAGTGTAAGCCCACTCGAGGCACTCAAAGGAAATTAAATTACTTGAATTGGAAGAATTTCCAAGAGGATTTAAGCCTATTATAGCCTTCACACACTGTTAAGATGACCAAATGGCACCCTATTCCCTATATAGTGCATTACTTTTACCAGGGCCCTGGGCTTGGTCAAAAGTAGTGCAGTTTTCTTTCGAGTGGCGCAGTGGTCTAAGGGACTGCATCGCAGAGCTAGAGACGTTACTACAGATCTGGGTTCGATCCTGGGCTGTGTTGCAGACCCATGAGGCGGCGCACAATTGGCCCAGCATCATCCGGGTTAGGGGAGGGTTTGGCCGGCTGGGATGACCTTGTCCAATCGCGCTCTAGTGACTCTAGTGAGGCCTGGCACATGCACACTGACTTCGGTCGCCAGCTGTACAGTGTTTCCTCCAATACATTGGTGCGTCTGGCTTCCAGGCTAAGCGGGCAGTGTGTCAAGAAGCAGTGTGGCTTGGCGGGGTCGTGTTTTGGAGGACGCATGGCTCTCGACCTTCGCCTCTCCCAAGTCCATACGGGAGTTGATGCGATAAGACTGTAACTACCAATTGGATATAATGAAATTAGAGAGAAAAAGGGGTGAAAAGTACAATACAAAATACAAACTAAATAAGTAGTGCACTTTAAAGGGAATAGGACCCTGGTCAACTGTGTACTATAAAGGGAATAGGGCCATCTCATAGGGTGCCATTTGGGACGCCGACAAAGCAATATACTGTGCTGTCTCAGCTCAGCTCACCTGAGGAACCATGTTCTTGAATGAGTCCATAATGCGGGAGCTCTTGGCCTCTTGGTAGTAAGAGAAACAGCCAGTGATGATGACCACAGCTGACAGAACCACTCCCAGGTACAACTGTTATGGGAGAGGGAGGGAGGAGAGAGGGAGTGAGATAGTGAGAGGGAGGTAGAGAGAGAGGGGGGGAGAGAGGGAGGTAGAGAAATAGAGAGAGAGAGTGATGGGGTAGAGAAAGAGAGAGGAAGAGGGCTGTACAGAGAGAGAGAGAGATAGAGATAACAAGATGACCAGATGAAGGTTATTGGTGTTGCACTACATAATTGTGAGTGAAAGTGATGTTGATGATGATGATGATGGTTGTTTTATTTGTGTACTGTATTTACTGTATGTAGTGTGTTTGCAACCAGGTTGGCAATGATGATAATGATAGACAGTGTTAGCTAATAACTGGGCAACTCTATGCAACCATGTTTGCTGAAGACACAACTGTTTTTGGATCAGGCAATTCTGTGGGGCAGCTTAAAGAGGCTCTTAAAGCTGACATGACCAAAACATCAAATGGGATAACCCACAATAAATAAGTTCTGAAAACAAAGAAACCAAGGCAATGCTAATATGTACAAAGGAGAGAAGTAACAAACGACCCTCCTCACAGCTGACATTTGGCGGGACAACCATCGAAGAGGTTTCAGAGACTAGGCTGTTAGGTGTACCGCTAGACAGTCTCTCTTGGTCATCACCTCTGCAACAAAATCATTTGCACCTCCTGTATGCTCAGAAGGATTGCGAAATATATGCCAGAGCAAATTCTAAAATAACTCTCACAAGCTCTCATCCATAGTCAAATGAACTACTGCTCTGTCATCCGGGGTAATGCAAGTGTCGGTGACCTAAAGAGCCTGCAAATAGTGCAAAATAAGACAACCAGAATGGTTCTGCAATATGGTTAGGAGAGGCCCTCCGTAGAATTGCATACTGCACTCGAATGGCTGACTGTCAAGGAAATGATAGAAAATAATATACTAACTAACCCTTTTTCATAAAATTCACCACTCTGAAAGACCAACCACTATATATGATAAACTGGATATACTCATAGACAAACACTCTCGTAACACATGAAGCAGAACCAAGGCCACGTATAGACCACCAAAACCCAATTTAGAGCTAGTTAAAATAGCTTTTAGTTTCAGGGCAGTGAAATTCTGGAACTCTTTGCCAGAAAGTTCGAAAATCTTGTCAAATCGTTTTTTTAGAAGAATAATTCACAAAGCACATTAATCAACAACTAGAATGGGTCTAAGAGGTTATTATAATATGTGATCTTGTATTTAAATTCAAATGAATATGTGCACATGAGGTATGTGGGTGGGTGAGGGTTGGGGGCTTGGCAGGTGTAACTCGTAATATGCAAAGGTATGTATCTGTGTTTGTGTTTTTACTTTGTTTTTGTTATTTTTCTACATTTCTTTATGTTTACATTTACATTTAAGTCATTTAGCAGACGCTCTTATCCAGAGCGACTTACAAATTGGTGCTTTCACCTTATGTTTTTTTAAACATTTCTTAAAGACTCTTGGAAGACTAGCCCTTGGTGGGCTAAAAGAGATCCTGATCAAATAAAAAGAAATCAGCACAAACAGATTTGGGACCAGGTTGGTTAATGTGTAGTGAACATGACAGATGTTATACAGGCTAGCCTTGAGGCGGTTCTCACGTTGTCATTGGCTGGCTCGTCTTCAGTGGCCACTTGGATACTGTAGGCCAGGAAGCAGAGGATGGCACCGATCCAGAGGAGCAAGGAGAAGCCCCCGAACAGCTGACGGCAGAACTTCACCCACTCTGGCGTGGTGGGAGGGGGGGTAAGCACATTGGGCCCATCCCTGGCCAGCACCTCCAGAGCCTTTGCATTGGTCAAACCCTGGAAGACAATGAATGAATACTTTAATGTCCCATAGGGAAATTTGCTTGGCAATATTACAGGCATTCCTGGCATACAAATATTACATTGCAAGACATACAACACTTTACACAACATGTACCACAGTCACTTAGACAATCACTGTCCGTCAGCAGACAGACCCTCACTACGGGGACTCTGTTTATTAGTTATTTATAACTAGGCAAATCAGACAGTCACACTCACAACAACAAAATCACGTTTTCCATTTCTACGGCCCTTTTGGTTGTTGTGTGTATTGGGGCAGCTAAAGCTAAAGGGATTCTGCCTTTTGTGATAGAGGCACCACATTTCACACACATCTAGGGCATGTCTGAAGAAGGGTGGCAGATAGCCTAGCGGTTAAGAGCGAATCCCGAGCCGACTAGGTGAGAAATGTGTCAATGTGCCCTTGAGCAAGCACTTAACCCTAATTGCTCCTGTAAGAGTGTCTGCTAAATGACTAAAATGTCAAATGTAAGAGAAGTATTATAGTGCCAGTATAGTACCATTGCAGATTTTGTCCATCACCCCCTGGTGGCCATTTCTAATATGGCAACTATACAACGTTTTAGTTCTGTGTGAGATAAAGTCAGTAGGATTAAAGATGAGACAGATAGACATCGCTCCATATGGGACCTATATTAGTTCACTGATATTCACTGTAATACCACTGAACACCAGTAATGGAGATACCATGTGGGGTTCCCATGTAGGACAGGGATGAGAACCCTGTGGACTCAACTTGGACCACATGGACAAACATGGACCAAAGTAACAGTTGGGGAGTTTGTGTGTGTGTAGCACTGACAAGAAGCAGTAGTTATGTAGAGATTAGATCAGGGCTAGGAGATTAAAATGACTCGGCAGAGCAGAAGGGAGGGCAGCTGTGTGTGTGTGTGTGTGTGTGTGTGTGTGTGTGTGTGTGTGTGTGTGTGTGTGTGTGTGTGTGTGTGTGTGTGTGTGTGTGTGTGTGTGTGTGTGTGTTACCCGAGCCAAGTCGACTGTGTAGCGTCTTTCCAGATCGTCTAATGATATCTTGTGATCATCCTGTGAAAGAACAGAATAATCTGATTTACTCAAATAAACCACAGCCAGAAGGTCATTATTCAATATGAAACGCACTGCGCTGAGTTCTTTACACGTGACAGCCTGTCTGCATCCCAAATGGCACTCTTGGTACCCAGGCTAATTTGGTGCACTATTATTGACCAGAACACTGTGGGACCTGGTCAAAAGTTGTACACTACATAGATAATAGGGTGTCATTTGGGACACAGCCCCAGACAGCCAGTTGCTCTTACCATGGACACCTCCTTCTTGAGCTCATCCAAGTCCCTCTCCTTCTTCTTCTTCTTTCCTCCTCCATTTTCGGCACCACTCTGAGGAATGAGGAGATTATCACATCAAACATAAGCCCTTAACTCAAACCTCCTAAACACAGAGGGAGAAGTATACATAGGCATTGCATATACCATGCTGTAGAAATCATATATATATAATGAGTTATAGGATCCCTATGGAAGTATATCCATGTTTATATTATATATTCGTTTTCATAAATATATATTTTTAAACATTTCACTACTGTATAGTAGGATATCGTTGCTTTGCGTGTTGGTTCATTTGTGTGTTGGTTACTTTGTGAAAGTATGCCGATGGAAAGTCTGAGTTGACATTAGTGAGTGTGTTGTTCAGATCGGAACAGTCGCTGATGAAGAATGCAGCTTCATGGAAATCATCTGCTGCTGTCACTCTTTCTTTCCCAGCAGAACGTGTGGACGAGTGAAAGCGACAGCGAGAGAGCAAAAGAATGAGTGTGTGAGAGAGCGACACATTGAAAAAGCAATCAAAAAGAGTTTGAGAGTAGAGTGTTGGTGGGGTGCAGGAAATGTGCCTGATTTAGCCATTTCCCCGGTTTCCTCTACTGTATGTTATAACAGATCATCTCCAACACCTGCTAGAAAACAAAGTCAGCTGGAATTGAAACAGGCTATACAACTGAAATTCTGTAATATGTGTGAATAGAGATCTTGATAATACATTGATGGTATTAGTTATCTAGGCCCTAATCCTACAATCCAATGTGGTCACAAAATGCCTCAACACAACGGCATATAGAGCCGGCACCCGGCGTCACTGCAGACACGATTAGAAAACCAGCTCAGATTTTCCATGATGTCTGTGGCTGTATGCGACATGTCTAGGGTTGTAAAATTCTGTTAACTTTCCCAAAATGCCCAGGTTTTCTAGATTTCCTGGATGAAAGATTCCTGTAATCATACAAGAATAAGCAGGAAATCCAGAATCCTCCAACCAGAATTTTTTGGAAAGTTACAGGCATTTTACAACACGAGACATGAGTGTTGGTGTTAGACAATAAATTGACCCCAACTCAACCATACATACATTCATATGACGGACTGTGTATGTGTGTAAAAAGCAGAGTTGGGTCAATTCCTTTTCAATTCAGTCAATTCAGGAAGTAAACTGAAACTCCAATTTTCCTCAATGCTTCTGTGTGTGAGATTTTTGTCAATTTCAGTTTACTTTCTGAATTGAAATGTAATTGACCCCGACCCTGGTATAAAGGACAGGAAAATACCCCTCTATATGCATGAATAAATAAGTGAAGAGGACTTACCCCTTTCCCCATGCTTGCGGTGTTCCAACTGTAAGTTGAAATGTGAAGGGCAGACCTTTCGTCCTGACAGACAGGGCACTGATCTCTAACACGTGGAAAAGAAGCGGATGACTTTTTGGGTGGCTGGGACTGACACCCACCCACCCTCCCCTCTCCTTCACCTCCCCTCTTGTCTCCTGTAAGGGTAACCTGAACCTCCCCAGCACTAGCACCCCCACCCCGGCCCCTGGGTACACAGAGGGGGCTCTGTGGTGTTACCTGCACCTGCTGTCCCCTCTGTCAGGAACAACCCAGAAGAGCGATGTCATAGGCTAGCACCTCTATTGCCACTGAAAACAATGAGAAACAGTGACAACAAACAAACAAACAAACGACAATATTAACCTCACGTGTACCATGAAGAACCCTATCAAGAAGTAGATAATCCAACGACTTTTCAAAATGAATTGGAATGGAACAGACATGGAGAACACTAGTCATTTTCATTTGGGTTTATTTTATTCTCCTTTTACAACCGAGATGTGTTTGAGGCTTTAAGTTTTATTTACCTTCCCTTTACAACACATTTTAAATAACAATCAAATGTATATGATTTAGTGCACTTTAATTATAAGCATTAAAATAAACGTAAAAATGTAAGAAGCTTGAGATTTCTAAGAAAGGAATGTTATCTAACAACCAAAATAATACGTACAGTACACAATCCAGACTACAAAACATTGTGAAGACATTTTAAAAGCAGTTTGTTTTATGTCAGGAGTCCGTGTGGCTGTACTGAAAAAGAAACGAAAGAAACATTCAAACTGATCACATCTGATGATGGACAGTTGGTTAAACAGCGAAGGGGTGAACAGAACTATGCATTTTCTATTGGCTTAATGAACCATGGTGTGGTTTTAACACACTCCCTATGACCACAGTTAAAAGAACAAAACACATTCAACACTAAACCCTACGCTAACCACCTCGCATAGCCTATCAAGCGTTCAGACCCGAAGCTCAGGGTAAGGACCTTGAAAGAGAGAGCTTTAGGGAGAGATGAACCATATCTTCAGCGATACCTATGGGCTTTGGCTTGGCTTAACACACAAGATAAGTCTCGCTCTCTCTCTCCAAAGTATCTTCATCCCAGCAACAACCTGTTCTTTTTTTCCAATCACATGACCACCAGCAACATCTGAAGTTAACCTCCCTTATCCTCCTCCTCCTCATCATCACCTCCCTCACCTTGCGAGTGCCTCCTGTAGCCCCATGCAGCTTGCACCTTAAAATAACAAATATTGATTTTCCGCTCCTGGAAAATATGCAACAAAATAAAAACAGCCACACAGATCCCCCTCCATGAACAAGGGCATCAATGTGATAAAATGTCATAAGAAGAAACTATCACACATCCGCCTCCCTCAAACAAAACAAGCATTTTTGTGCACTTGTTCAGTAAAATGTTTCATTATTTGCTTTACTTTAGAATGACATGCATGTACAGTGTTTTTATCATCTTTTGTTTGACATGACAGTCTGACTAGACACACAGACACACATAAAACACGCACCTTTGTGACCGGCAGAGAGCTATAGCTAGATTAAAGTCTTCAATGAGAACTAATAACATGGATGATTCTGCCCAGTTTCCATCCCTGGCCAATAGGGGGCAGAAGAGAGCGACGTGGCATTCCAACCAGCAGAAAAGGTAGGTGAACGAACGTGCAGGGGTGTGGTGGCATTGGTGGGTGAGTGAGAGGGACGTTGGTGATCAGGGGGGTGGAGGAGAGAGGTGTCCATCACTGAGTTTGAAAAAGAGGGAGGAGGAGGAGAGGAAAGAAAAGAAAAAAAGAATTGCTGAGTTTGTTTGAGATGGGGTCTGGCTTTGTCTGATAAAGTTAGATAGAAGAGGCTTAAGTATAGAGTGGATTGGGTAGTCTATGAGGGAACATAGCTTAGCGTCACTAAAGGACACAGAGAGAGAGAGAGAGAGAGAGAGAGAGAGAGAGAGAGAGAGAGAGAGAGAGAATTAGAGAGAGAATTAGAGAAACACAGTATGTGTGTGTGTGTGTGTGTGTGTGTGTGTGTGTGTGTGTGTGTGTGTGTGTGTGTGTGTGTGTGTAAGAGAGAGAGAGAGATAGAGAGATCCAGTTACCAGCAAGTGCTAAAATAGGGGGGAGAAATGTGCAGAAGGGATTAACGGGACCAGAATAACACGGAGGAGTAGAAAGGAGGAGTATCCCTTTGTTGTCAGGGCCTGAGAATGTCCACTGGCTGTCAACGTGACGTCATTTCAAGGACTCAGTCACAGAATTCAAAGCAGGCTGCGTCCAAAATGGCACCCTATACAATATATAGTGCACTATGTTTAACCAGAGCCCTATGGGCCCTGGTCAAATGTAGTGCAATATATAGGAAATAGCTGGCCATTTGGGATGTACTCTCAGACACAAACAAACAGGTCTTTTTCTACTCTGCTTTAAATTGCAGCTGTTACAGTGAGCCTGTATCTACTACACCCTTATAGACAGGAATAACCTAGCCTCCAGCTTGCAGTGACAGAAAGGCAGCACAGCACTACGGCCTCCATTAGCTCAAATGTGAAGGGAGTGAATCACCCGGCGATATGAACTTCAATTTGAACCCATCTACACAAGGTAAGAGCTAGGAATCATATTTCTCTCCCTCACTCTGACTCGTCCAGCACAGGGTGCATTCAAACTCTCCACACCGCTCACACCTGATCTGATTGAGCACTGAGCAGCAGGAAGCATTAACAGAAGTTTCAGGAACTATTTGACCTCTCCCTGTTGGTATTTGTATCTCTATTCAATAGCCTGCTGGGTCCATTTGTTACACTGCATGTCTATACCGGGTCTGCTCTGCCTTGATGCTAGCTAAATGGGTTATGAGTTGTATGTTCTGCCTCATCATACAAATGCTGAACTCGGTAGGACTACTCTTGCTTAACTTAGTAGGACTTCTCTTTTATAGGCAGGACTTAATGAGTTAATGAGATAGGACAAGTGCATCAAAAGGTGGGGCAGGAGGAAAGGGGTGTGGTCTAAAAGGGTGTGGCGTATGGAAGCTGAAGCAGTCAAGTGGTAGGAAGTCGAGTCTTTGAGAAATAAGATTCAGAAAATCTATGAGAGAAAGAGAGATAGAAAAGATAGGATGAGAAATAGTAAGCATTCAAAGTTTTTTTGAAACTTCTACAGTTTTAACGAAGAGGAGTCAGAATAAAAGTGCTCCCAGTGAAAGACGAGAGGAAAAAGAAGAGAGAACATCAGTCAGTGTGAGGGCAAATCAAACTTTGACAGATCCTCTCCCCAGGGCCCATAGGGCTCAGGTCAAAGTAGTGCACTGAGTGGAGAATAGGGTGCCATTTGGGACACAGACACAAAAGAACAAATCGGGTGGTCCCTGTAGCCAGGACTCTCTGATGTGTGTCGGACAGGCGTAGTTGAGGAATACTGCCTTGCATCACATCTAAGATGTCAGAATGAAAGGCAAACTTGGGAATAGCTTTTAAGATTTTGTCATCAAACTAGCAGTCAGATGGCATTTGATTTGGTTCAAATGGTATGTTTCATGACCTGACAGTAGTAGTTGGAGTGTTTCACTTCCATTGATTGAGCTATCATATTTTTTGTATCACTATTGTGTCTATGTTCACCCCAGTGTGGCATTGAGATCATGATGAATCTACTTTGAGTTGTAAAGGCTTAGATCTTGTGGGAAAGAATATGGCGTTGAAGACAGACTTAGGCTGCCTCCGAAATAGCACCCTATTCCCTATTTAGTGCACTGCACTACTTTTGACCAGGGCCCATAGGGCTCTGGTCAGAAGTAGTGCACTATGTAGGGAATATGGAGCCATTTGGGACACATCCTTACAGTTCTTTAAGACTGCCCCCTTAATTAAGGTTCTCCGCTGCCTCCCTCTCCAGTATGATTCTCATTCACTTATTTAAGGGTCAGTTTTTTGGAGAGCTTGGACAGGGACAGGAAACTGGATGATTTGGCCGAGGCGGACCCACCCCCCTTCCCCTCCCTCTCTTTTTCCCACTTGGAGAGCTCCAGCTCGATGGTCATCAGCACCCTACCAGGCCCTGCCCCCTTGGGTGAGTCCCCTCCCCCTGTTCCTGCTCTCTCTGCCTGTCTCATTGCTTTGGGCTGGGCTGTGTGTTGGGGCTCTAGCTCTCTGCTCCCCGTATCCTATTTCTTATCCTTGCGCGACTCCTGCTTCTTCTTTTCTGAGGCGGCGGCCTTCAGCTTGGACGGGTCTCCGATGGAGAGAGTTGGGCCCTGTGGAGAGGAGGAGGGAACAGGGGAGGAGAGGAGTCACTTCAGGAGGAAAGGAGGAGTGTGAGAAAGGAGAGAGGGGAAGAGGGAGGGCGAGAGAAGTTGTGTTAGCACGGGGGAGATGGGTGAGATCGATGGGCATGTTAAAAATGAGGAAACAGATGGATTAGGATTGAAGGAGGGAGGGAGGTATTTACATTAGAGCAGAGAGAGAGAGAGAGGTACATTTAGGAGAAAAAGAGAAAGAGAGTCATATTTAGGAGGTAAGGGGGAGGCAAGTGACGGGGGGCGGTCTCCAGGGCTGCAAGGGGTGACAAAACAGGCATCGATGAGTTAGGGACAGAGTGACAGGCACACTGCTACAGTCAGATCTAACTTCTGACACAGGTCTGCTACACATCTATTTCCAACATAGCAGGTGTCTTAAAATGCAGCTTTGAGTCATCTTTAACCAATCAACACCCAGACATGCACCAATCACACATGCATTGCCATCGGTTCACTCAAACACATCGATCTACCAAATGGACCATGACAATGACAACAAATAACGTATTTCTGCAAAAGCTCATCTTACTGGAGCTAAGGACATGGGAGCAAGGGAGTAGACTGGGAAGGTAAGGGCTCGGTACAGAGGCCACCTGCAAGAGGAAAGTCGCCTCTGAGTTAGTGAAAAGGAAAGGTCAGAGCAATCTAATGTAATTACCTTACTGAAAAGCAATCGCTAACATAAAGAGACACTGGGCTGCTATGGAAAGGGTAAAAGGTCAAGTGCATGGCTATCGCTACAGTGCCTATAGACAGATACTACATCCAAAATGGCACCCTATTCCCTATATAGTGCACTACTTAGTCAAAAGTAGTGCACTTCATAGCGAATAAGGTGCCATTTGGGACGCACCAGAGAAGGGGGGTTAGGAGCTAAAGCTAAGTCCCTTACTAAATAGAGACATAGACAGGTAGAGGTAGAGATTGATCAGAGGATGGATCAGTTAAGCAGAATACGGATCCAAAAACGAACTGGCTGTTCACCTGTGGAGAGAGAGACAGAACAAGAAGACACCGAAAGAAAGAAAGAAAGAAAGAAAGACAGGGGCTTCTCTCGGCCATCCGGAGGGAGTAGAGGAAGGATAGACAGACAGGAGAAGGAGGGAGGACAAGAAAGAGGATGAGACGGAAAAGAAAGGGGGAGAAAGGGAATGTGAATGAGCTAGTGAGTGAGTGAGAGGGAGGAATGGAGAGAATGGGTGAGGACGGTGTGTTTGCTGGGATCAATATTGAGTGCACTGTATTATCATTGCAGTACAGCCTGTTGTGTGCTGCTTCAGGCTCCAGGGTAGTCAGCTACTAATACTCTCTCTCCCATTCTGCCTCCCTCCCCTAATGGAGTAATGGTGAACGAAGGTGCCACATGATGGTGGGCTCGTTCTAAATGGCACCCTATTCCCTATGTAGTTCACTACTTTTGACAAGAGCCTTATGGGGAATAGGGTGCCACTTGGGATGCATCCAATGGCATTTTCGCAGCTTTGTTGTGCAAGCCCAGCAAATAGAAATAGCCCAGATACAGTGGCTGATACAGATTGTGTGGAGTCAGCATGGCGCTAAATAAGGCCTGTTCAATCAAACGGCATGTTTTACAAGTAAACCCTATAGATGAACACCCTGTTTATTTCCCAAATGGCACCCTATTCCCTATTATAGTGCACTACTTTTGACCATGGCCCATAAGGCTCTGGTCATAAGTAGTGCACTATGTCGGGAATAGGGTGCAATTTGGGAAGTAGATAAGGCCTGTTTGATTAAACAGCACATTTGACAAATATATGAAAACCCCGTAAACGTGTTTACATACATAGTTTAAAAGAGAGGAGCCATAGTGAGGAGAAGACTGTTTTGCACATTTTATTTTTCTCCAAAGGTTGTTTTTGTCCCCGCACCATGAAATGAATTGCTCACGGTGAAACTGTGTGTGTAACAATACTGTCAGAATTTCAGAAAGTGTCCTTTTGACTGTGAGATATATTATTAATTTATGCACCCAACCTCCAGGCATTTTGTGCAACTGACTGCAACTCAAGTGCAACCTGACAATCCGTCATGTGACAATGCCTGCATCCGAAATAGCACCCTATATAGTGCACTACTTTTGACCAGGACCCTTGCCATTTGGGACGCAACCATTGCAGTTCTTTTGACCAGGAGCCATAGGACTCTGGTAAAAAAAGTAGTAGAGCAATATATAGGGAATAGGATTCCATTTTGGACGCAGTCAGCGAGAGCTGTGGAAACTAACTACACGCCAAACTGTCCCTTGTAGTGTTGAAAAATTGCCTAAACCTTCCCAAAATGTTCAGGTTTCCCAGAAATCCTGGTTCTGGAAAACCTGGGAAAGTCACTAGGATTTAGCAACCCTAGACCCTTGACTACTTCCATTAAGACATCTTAGTGAATTGATCAATACCCTAGGATGTCATTTACCAGCATACATCATCATTCTATTTGACATGGAATTTCTCTCTCACAATATAGAAAATCATTTGATTTAATTCAACCTGGGAGGAACCAGCGGTAATACCAAAAGCTTATAAGAAAGAAAGAGTGTTATATTGATGAAATACTAAGGCCGCATCCCAAGTGCAACCCTATTCCATATAGTGCACTACTCTGGTCAAAAGTAATGCACTATATGCACTGCTACCTGGGGCGGCAGGTAGCCTAGTGGTTAGAGTGTTGGACTAGTAACCGAAAGGTTGCAAAATCCCAGAGCTGACAAGGTAAAATCTGTCGTTCTGCCCCTGAACAAGGCAGTTAACCATCATTGAAAATAAGAATTTGTTCTCAACTGACTTGCCTAGTTAAATAAAGGTAAATAAAATAAATAAATAAAAATATTTTTTTAAAAATATATATATATAGGGAGCCATTTGGGAGGACTTGCCTAGTTAAATAAAGGTTAAAAAAATATATAGATATATATATATAGGGAATAGGGTGCCATTTGGGAGGCACATTAGAGCTATCCACCCCCTAGCCTTGCACTTATACCCCAGTGTGACTGTGTGACTCAGTGTAATTTGAGATAACTGTGAGCCGATAATAGGGCCAGTGATTTTCATTTGACTCAGAATCAGTAGGTCTCCCTCTTTCTCTACTTTCTCTCCCACTGAGAGCAACTCAGTTCCATTCACAGGGAATCAAATGACTGTACTACACGAACTTGCCTCAGCCATTTCACAATGGTGTTATGGGAAGTTCACCCATTTTCACATGTGGCCTTTTCACTGTCTTGTAGTTGATTACCTAAACTGTTTCATATTTTGTTTTGTTACAGAGAAAATTAGTAGACACATTTTGCTGAGATCATGTGCTATTGACTACAATGCATTGTGAAAATGTGTCCAAAGCATGTTGCATCAGAATCCGTTCTGAATGACCCCCTCAAAAAAAAAAAAAAAAAAAAATCATTCTCCCATAAATCCATATTTGCATATTCCGTTGTTGTAAACAGCCTCATTAAAACATGGATTTATGGCAAATAGATGTTTTTTAATTTTTTTTTTTTTTTGTGCAGAGACATCATTCAGAATGGGATTCTGATGTAATATGAGTTGGCGCTTTAGAATGTTTTATAATATGCTTTAGACATATTTGCATATTGCATTATAAGTCAATATAGCAAGTGGTGACAGCTAAAATGTGGGGGAGGGATCAACTACAACCACAGAAAGAGTGAAAAGAAGGCCACGTAAAAATGGGTGAACTTCCCCCGACTAATTACCCATTGTACTGTGTTCGTTGGCCCTTGAGGAGGTGGTCAAACGGACGGAGGAAGGATATACGAGTGGGGGAGGGGCGGACATTTAGCTCTTAAGCTTTTGGGCGACTGACTGGATTTAAAGCGTTCCAACACTCGATGACTGTTTCGTTTAATAGCAGGAGAGGATTATTACACGTGGTGCCATAATGCCTGCTCTGTGGGGCTCTTACTAACAATACCGTGCTGAAAGTGTGGTTCTGTGGCTGTGTGAAAACCAAGTTGTTTATGGTACGCGCTGTCATATAGGTGTTGTACTCTTACATGACTTGTGTTGTACGGTACTTGTGTGCTGTAGTTGTGAGCTGCTGTTGTTGTCGTTGTGTGCTTGTGAGTGAGCCGACGACGAGAGGACTTGCCTGTCTCTGCTGTGATCCCTCTTTACCCTTCCCTTTCTTTCCATGTTTGCTGGAGGAAACAAAAGAGAACAACGTCAGGTGGATGTCACACCTCTCCCTCCAGTGGTCAAAGATATATACTGTGGCTGTTACAGTATAGTCCTGCTTTGTAGCTATCACAAAGAACAGAACAGCGCTGACTCTCCGGGTAGGTTAGGAGACAAGAACATATACACAGAACTGGAATGGAACTACATTACCATGGAAATCATGCATTGCAGTACCAGATTAGCCGTAGTGAGTACCAGTCAAATTGCCATGGTCAGAGGTTCCAAGTCTGTTCGTTTCGTCATATTTATATGATCATAGACTGACTGTAGAACTTAATCAGCGGTCAACTAAATGCCACCTGTGGTCTGTGTGGTGTAGCTGTATTGCCATAGCCTCTGCAACATTTTTGACAAAACTTTTCCCCACTGTTATCCTCTCTCTCTCTCTATCTGTTCAATAAAATCTGAAAAATACCTTTACGAACAAAAGAACTGAGTGCCACCTAGTGCCAGCTAAACCATACACGTGTCCAGGCCGGGGATGGGCTCTGGCTTTGGCCCTAGACCGAGGCACAGGGGCACTGACCTGACACTGAGGTTGAAGACTCTGCGGGCCACCAGGAACCTCATGAGATAGTAGATGACAACGATCAGCAACAACAGACCCAGCACTGCACCGATGATGGACCCCGTGATCACTCCGGCCTGGATGGGAACTGAGAGATAAAAGAGAAGGAAAGACAAGGACTGTCTACTTGCCATTCTAGGGATTCTCTATGTAATTATATAGCCTGGTCCCTGATCAGTTTGTACATTCATGCCACTCCTTGTCATGGCAAACATGCAAGGAGTGCAGGCATGACAACGAGTGGCAAGATCGAAACCCAGGCTAGTAATTCTATGCTCTCACCCTTCTCAAAGACCAGCAGTCTGACACTGGAGGCGCGTCCCACTATGTCAGGTGGGTTCTTGGCATCGCAGGTGAAGGTGCCGTTGTCTCCGTAGTCTAGGTTTTTGAGCAGGATGGATCCGTCCCGGCGACCAGGGTTCCCCACAAACTCCAGCCTGTCTCTGAAGGGTCCCTTGTTGTCTACGTAGGGAGCTCCACCGGTGTAGTGGAAGACCTGGAGTCCGGAAGACCGTAAAAGGGATTCAGTGTCTTGTCTGCTTTTACATCTAGGCTAGCCTGGAGGCCAGTCTGTTTCTGCTCTCTTACCAACTCCTTATGGAACTGTCATGGCAACATTTTTGTTGGCAAGAGAGCAGAAACAGATCTGAGTCCAGACTACATCTAGGCTAAAGATGACATGAATTGTTAGATACGGTACAGATGAAATGTGCTAAAAGGAGAAGCTTGTAAATTAAGTCCATTATTTGGATCTAAACAACTGTGCTAGAGAGAAAGGGACAGGAAGGAGTAGGAAGGGGGTGATATTGTTTCAGAGGGAGAGAGGCAAGAGGTGGGTGAAAGCAGAGGAGAGAAGAAGAGTGAGATAATGAAAGTAGGAGAGGGGGACAAGGGGGATATGGGGGGGTGAGATTGGGGGCCAAGGAGGGCAAGGCACAGCGAGAAGAGAGAGCTAATAAGATGGAGATAAGGTGCGAGGGACTGAAATTAAAGAGCTGGCACCAGGTGAGATGAGGGGAATGAGAAGGGGATGGGAAAGAAGTGATAGGCAAGTGTCCCAAATGGCACCCTATTCCCTATGTAGTGCACTACTTTTGACCAGGACCCAAAGGGTGCATTATACTTAAGGAATAGGCTCATAGGGCTCGGGTTAAAAGCAATGCACTATCTAAGGAATAGGGTGCAATTAGGGACGCATTCCATAGAGGAGGCTAGAGGAGGATAATGATAGAGGAGAGTATATATGTACAGAGATGGCGTCCCTGGCACCGTCGGGCCGGTAGCTCCAGGAGAAGGTGACGTCATCAGAGGTCCAGCGCCAGGAGAAGAAGGAGCAGGAAAGACGGATATCGGAGCCCACCAGGGCGTGACGCTCCCAGCCCGTGTAGATGACGATGGCCTCAGACTGCTGGGGCACTACAGGGGTTAAGACACCGGGTTAAATAGGAAAGATCAGCACCCATGCGGTCCATAATGACCTTTTTCACACTTCCTGGTTTGAACCATGACCATTTGTTACCTCCAAGACACCCTTGTACCATTGCCTGTATGTAAGCTTCTACCATTGTAAATGTTTCTGGTGGTCTCAATAAAAATAGACAAACGCGAAAGATCATCACTGCATGCTTCAAAACTATTCCGGGGATATAAAGGATATACATACTATGAAAACAGACAATAGGATAGAGTGGACTGGAGCAGACATGGTTCAATAAGAAGAATACGCAGTACACACTTACAAAATGTGCCCCTGGGATGTATGGCAGAGAAAGGGGGTTTTGTTTTTAGTTGCAAGGGTTTGTTCCAGGCTATGGTTCCAGTAGACTATTGTGGAGTATTAAACAAACACAACCTTTAAAACTATTCTCCTGTCGATGTACCATTTAATATTCTATGAAAAGACAGTCAAGAGGATAACAAGTTCATTTCAATGTCTTTCAGTTGCAAAGCCTTTTTCAGTCTTTCATTCAATCCCTTTTACATACACACACACACACACAACCACTATTTATGCAAGGTTCAATGAGGTATGAACATGTGCAATGATAGCATGCAGCGAGGATTGGCGTTGATATGAACTAAAAAGTACAACGTAGCTCTACCCACAGATCATAAACAGCTTATCTATGTTGTGTCCTTGACAAATGAATGTAAATTCTATATTTGCCATAAAATCAATATATCTCTTCCATTGTGAATGCAATTAGTACCCGCAGTACAACAACAACCACCAATTATGTAATGGCATCTACAAACATTGCTATCATCAATTACTTTCACTGGTATTTTGGGGTATTCCGTTTGATTCAAGATTTTGACCCAAGATACTGACTCACACACAAATCACATTCAGAACTCTAAAGATGCACATTTCATACTTTCACATGCAGCTCAGAACTCCAGCGTCCTTCAATGATGTCAGCCAGCACAGAAGTTGTCAATCGAGTGAGACTTGGCGTTTTTAATTGCATTTTGACAAAGCTGCAAAGAAGATACTCTACTCAAGTGTAGAAATGCTGTCAATAAACAGTCTCAGAGTGAGTCCCAAAATGTATGCCCTCATCTTAACTTTGTGAGCCTTACGGAATGAACTCTGTATGAGAGAAACACGGATGAAGAACAAAATGCTGCTGTAGTTATGACAATAATAGTCACAACAATATAACATCTGTATAACAACGTATTACAAGAAAAAGCATCTGTTCAGGTTTTCCTTGACTTCCTTTCCCTTTAATTCATTCATTTAGAAAGGCACCAATAACGCAGAACCCAGAGTCAACCAGATTCAGTGACCCCCGGGATTAGTTTAATGTACAGCTGAGAATGAAATACCAAGCATGGATAAAGGGCTTTTTATAATAAAATGAAAAGAAAGCACACGAGATCATTCATCATAAATGTTATTCATTAAAATTGTGTCACCGATACTATGTGAACTTTAACCTTCAACTCAAGATGATGATACATTTTAGACAACACTTTTCACGTGCAACTTTAAAGCAGACCAGAAGGATTAAACATTGAATTACCATATTAGAAGTATATATTAACCATAAATCCCCCCAAAATATTTGCGATAGCACGTTACATTACAGTGGACTTATACTGTGTAGTTATTCCTATAGTTACAGTGTAGCAACTATTGTAATGAACCATTGTACTTAGGGTTAGGACTAAGGTCAGGGATATATAAGGAAAAATTAAGTATACTTTTTACCTATTCCCAGGAGTATGACCGACGCTAGCGCCAAAATGGTCAGCATGGTTCCTGACTCTTTGGGTTCTTCAAGTGATGTTGCAGACCTCACTGGATGCTGCAGAAGAGTCCCACTATGAAGTGATGGAGAGATAGGACCGAGGGGTGCAGGGTTCCAGGACAGAGGGCTTCACAACAGGACAACAGTGTCCCAGGTTTTATAACCAACCACACCCCTCGCTCTCCACTGCTCAGCCCCATTCCTCCCTCTCTCCACCTCTTTCTCTCCAATCTCATTGAAACAAATCAAACAATCAACCCCATTGAAGACCAAAATAAAACCCTTTTTTTACATTCAAGAGTGATATTAAGATGCAGTGAAAAACAACGTACTGTAGAAAGATACTGATCAAATTCACTGAAGTAGCAGTCAAAGCTTGAGTCAAATGTACACAAATCTGCACGACTATATGACAGCATCATGTACATTCCTGAGTATCATTACTTTATTGTCTTACTAGCACTGCTTTTGCTGATAGCTGCATAATTGTGGAACGTGTTTTCCTTGCAATGACTGATATGTGGTTGTCTTACCTACCTTAGTTGAATGCATGGACTGTAAGTCGCTCTGGACAACAGCGTTTGCTGAATGACCAAAATGTAAATGACTTGTGTGATAGCATAGGATGTATGCACATTATACAGACTGTATTTCTAAGGGCTGATGGGCTGATGGTGATGTGTAAGATGTGATGTGTGAATACATACAGTGTGTGTAAATATGACATGGATGGAAAAATGTGTGTGTGTGGGGTCCTGTCTTGTCCTCTCCTCCCGCCATCCCCGTTTCTCCTTTCCCTGCACTTTCACCAGGATGGAGAGAGGGATGGAAAACAAAGCCCCAAGTCTTCCCTCTCTCCCTTTCTCTCTCCTCCCTCTCTACGGATTCCTGCCTGTTTGCTGACGTCTAGCAGTCAAACAATGGAGGGCGAGAGGGAGAGGGGCACAGGGAGTGACTGGCGTGTCTCTGTCTGTCAATGGCGCTTTCTTCCTCTTCAACCTCCTCCCTCTCTCTCTCTCTCCATCCAGACAAAGCTTTGTATTCTCCTCCCACCTCCCTCTGCCGAGCGCCTACTCCACTTAATCCTGTAAAACTGACAGAGAGAGAGAGAGAGTAGGGAGAGACCAGCTATATATACATTAAATATTATATATATATATATTAAAAAAGAAAAGCACATTTTTTGTCCATTAAAGTCACATAAAATTGATCAGAAGTACAGTGTAGACATTGTTAATGGTGTAAATGACTATTGTAGCCGGAAACGGCTGATTTTTAATGGAATATCTACATAGGTGTACAGAGGCCCATTACCAGCAACCATCACTCCTGTGTTCCAATGGCACGTTGTGTTAACTAATCCAAGTTGAACCCTTTTGCAATTATGTCAGCACAGCTGAAAACTGTTGTTCTGATTAAAGAAGCAATGAAATAGCATTTGTGGGTTCAATTTACAGGCTCAAAATGGCCAGAAACAAAGAACTTTCTTCTGAAACTCTTCAGTCTGGTCTTGTTCTGAGAAATAAAGGCTATTCCATGCGAGACATTGCTAAGAAACTGAAGATCTTGTACAACACTGTGTACTACTCCCTTCACAGAACAGGGCATACTGGCCCTAACCAGAATGGAAAGAGGAGTGGGAGGACCCGGTGCACAACTGAGCAAGAGGACAAGTACATTAGAGTGTCCAGTTTGAGAAACAACCTTTTAAAATTATAAACTTGGATTAGCTAACACAACATGCCATTGGAACACAGGAGTGATGGTTGCTGATAATGGGCCTCTGTACGGCCTATGTAGATATTCCATAAAAAAAACAGATGTTTCCAGCTACAGTAGTAATTTACAACATTAACAATGTCTACATTGTATTTCTGATCAATTTTATGTTATTTGAATGGACAAAAAATGTGCTTTTCTTTCAAAAACAAGGACATTTCAAAGTGACCCCAAACTTTAGAACGGTAGTGTAAACATATACATACAGATTGATTGATATGAGGACACTAAGACACAGACATGAGCGCAAATGGCAATACAGGGAGCGGGAGAGACAGAGAAAGAGGGTGAGACAGAACACCAGAGAAGTGGTTTCTACCTACGAGACCAGGCATTCCACTCCAGCAGGACCCACAATCCATCAACCTGTCATATGATATAAATATGCATTTGTTTATCTATGGTGGGTCGATTGAATCTACGCTGAAATGATTGCTTAATGTTACATTGCTTTTATCCGCTGGGCCTCTAGCTCTCCTCTCCATATCAGAACATTTGGTCTTCCCATCAGACCAGGGTGGCGTCTCAAATGGAGCGCTATTCCCTATATAGTGCTCAACTTTTGACCAGGGCCCATAGGGAGAGGAGCGTGACCTAGTGGGCCAGCAGATAGAGGGCTCTGGTCAAAAGCAATGCCCTATATATGGAATAGGGTTCCATTGGGGATGCAGATTCTGTATAAGATTGGCAGCATGCAGTCTAAACTCAGTTACATATTACAAGGCTACTCATTGTAGGCTAAGCTTAAAAACCCGAACACCATACTGACGGATCAATTAACTACAACAGACCATCTGCCAACCTGCAGTGGCAGACACTATCTCTGTGTATCTCCTAAATGATTAAGGCTGCCATAAGGCAAAGGAAACAGGATATATTTTATAAACCTGGCAGGCAGGTGGACGGAGATTGCCTTGGCACACAACTGCTGTATTAAGAG
This sequence comes from Oncorhynchus nerka, assembly GCF_034236695.1. NCBI lineage: Eukaryota > Metazoa > Chordata > Actinopteri > Salmoniformes > Salmonidae > Oncorhynchus > Oncorhynchus nerka. Next base: position 55,778,033 of record NC_088415.1, read on the forward strand.
AGAAAGAGAGAGAGAAGAAAGAGAAGCAGTTATGAAACCACCTGCAGTAAGGAGAGAGAGACCATCAACCTCTAAATAACACAAAGGAGAGAAGAGGTAGTGCTAACTCTTAGCCTGCATCCCAAATGGCACCCTATTGTTTATTTGACCAGGGCCCTAGTTTGCCATTTGGGACGCATATTTAGGCCTTAGCCCAGATGGAAGAGAAGAGTGGATTACAGGAGCAGCACCCTCCTGGGTTCTACTGCCGTGTGAATAAAATCAGCTCCATAGGCTCGCCATCTACAGTGTCTGTGTGTAACAGAAGGTTAATAACCAGGCATGTTGGCAAATGAGCACCAGTGGAATGTCTTGGACTGGCCGGGTTAGAGTGATCTGGGGAGCTTCTTGAGGGGGCTGGTGGGTGGCGGTGGGCGGGAGGCCGAGGCTGAATCCCAAATGGCATCCTATTACCAGGGTCCTGGTCAAAAGTAGTGCACTAGATAGGGAATAGGGTTCCACTTGGTCTGCAGGCAACATTCTCTGGCCATGAGGACAGAGGGGGAAACAGAGGCCAGAGGACACAGTACTCATCAGGTCATGAAGCTAATGGCCAGGGAAGTGATCCAATGGAGCACAGCAGAGCAGACAATCCCTTAGGGAGAAGAGAGGAGCAGCAGTGTGGGCCTAAGCCAACCAGCATTTGGGAAAACGACCACCGATGTGGACCAATCACAACACAAGAGCCATAAACACCCTGGGCCCATATTAACAAAACTCAGAGTAGGAGTGCTGATCTAGGATCAGTTTAGCCATTTAGATCATAATGACTAAGATTAAATGGACAGAGGGGACCTGCTAGTAGATCCTTTCTCCTACTCTGATACGCTTTATGAAGAGGCCCAGATTCTGCTCCCAAACCGCAGCTAAAGGGTGAGGGTAACCAGCCAAACCTGCCATGACGAACAAACAGCAGGCAATTCCAGAATGTTCTCCAGACAAGAGACTGCAAGTCTCCCAATTATTTGAATAGGTGTAGAATATGAATAGAAATAGGATGTGGCTTAATAGGGTCTTGGTATAATTACAGAAAAAGTGCCAGTGAAGACTGTGGAAAAAACATGTCAGGTGCTGTGTGCATCCAAAATGGCACTCTATTTGCTATATAGTGCACTTGCCGGGTTGGAGGGATCTGGCGAGTGTTTTGAGAGCCGTAGGAATCTGGTCAAAAGTAGTGAACTATGTAGGGAATAGGGTGCCATTTGCTACTCAACCAGGGTGATAAAGCTGGCATGACATCATGAAAACTATTATCCAAAGGTTACTGGCCAACGCTCGGTGGTCCTGTGGCTCGAGAAAAACACAATTGATATTCCGTGGGTTCAGCTGGAGACAATGGACGGTCCTGTCCCTCCCTCTCTCCCTCGTGTCCTTGCATTGGCCGAGATGTCACAGAGAGCACCAAACGAGGGATGGAGGGGCAGACAGGGATGAAAAGAGAAGGCGCGATGGAGGAGAACAAACACATTATTCACGGTTGAGAAAGGGTGTATTGTGTGCAAGACAGATAGCTGGGTGGGAGAAAGGGGAGAGGAGACAAAAGGACAGAGAGAGGTGAAAACCGTTATTTGTCAAGCACCAAACCAAAATCGAAACAGTTTGGGGCAATCCATAACAGTGTTCGGGAGGTTCTGCATTTTAGCCAATATCTCAGCATTGCTACCCGGCCTTACCTCTATTTCTTTCTCTCAACCACGGGGAATACAAACTCCGGAAACAACATTTCCATTTAATTTGATGCCTGTGAGCAGAACTGAGCAGTGATGCGATTTGATGTGTCAGTTGCTGTTCCTTTACGTCAGGGACGTAGGCATGTAGCTACTCCATCATGTGTATCAACAGACCATAATAAACAGCGGTGAGAGGCAGGGTGATTCCCAAATGGCACCATATAGAGCATTACTTTTGAGCTTTGTTGGTCATAAGTCGAGCACTATAACGAGAATAGGATGTCATTCGGGACACAACCTGAGTTTGGTTCAGCAGCTCCCAGGTGGGGGGACTCAGTGGAGCAGGTTAGTTAATCTGAACCAACATCAGGCAGATGCTATAAGTGGAAACCAGGGCTGCGTTCCAAATGGCAACCTATTCCCTACATAGTGGAAGGTTTCTGACCAGGGCTCTGGTCATTGTAAAAGGGAACAGGGTACCATTTGAGACCCAGGCCTCTGTAGAGATTGAGGCCACAGAACCACAGCAGAGCGGTACTCTGCCCTGCAGGCACATGATCTGAGCCAGCTGCCCCTCCGTAAACACTAAACACCAGCTCCCACTCCTCCCCTCGGTCTGCAACACCACAACACAACACAACACACTGCTGCTGCACTGAAACAACACAGGAGCAGAGGAGTCTTCAGCTCATATTCTACTGTGCAAACATTCAGCTACTTCCTAGTTTCAGGTATTATTTTTAATTATCAGAAGCAACACCAACAGGGGCAGAGACTAATATTATAATATAATATAAATAGCTAATATTCCACCATGCAAACATTAACTGCTTCTTCCTTGCTTCAGGTATTAATTAAATATGAAAAATAATAAGCATAAAATGTAAATCTGCCATTTATTCGTGATAGAGTTAGCTAGGAAAGGAAGCCACATGTTGAGACAAGCAGAGAAAGAGAGGGGGAGAGAAAGAAAGAGAAAGAAAGAAAAAGGGAAAGTTGTGGAGATGAGTAGAGGCAGAGAGAGAAAACACAATGACATAAACAGATGGGAAAGGGCAAGAAAATCTACATTTCCATGCCCAGGCTGGCACAATGCAGCCCTTCTCCTCCCCCTCCTCCCTTGCAGAAGCAGACACTGAAGCTCAAGCACAGGTCACATCACAGCCCACTCACTTCCACAACATTCATTCTGGGAGTGTGGCCCAAATGGCACCCTATTCCCTGCATAGTGCACTACTTAGGACTAGATGTGCTCTGGACAAAAGTAGTGCACTATATAGGGAATTGGGTGGCATTTCAGACACATACAAACACCATGTATGGCATCTCACTAGCTTCCCAAAACGCTACAATCCTCTTTACTTCCTATAATGACCATGTGTCCTTGACTCTCTTCTCTGGCCTGAGTCTGCTTGTAGTGGATTGATTCTTGATTCCGTCTACTGACTTGTGGAGTTTCATCATCTAATGCAGGCTGGGAAATGAATCTGTTTTGTACTGCTCCTTGAGCTGTCAACCCGTTTGCATTTTATAATGCGCCAGACGCTCTCCTTGCTTCGTCCTTGTTCTTCTGCACATACACCGTACATTTAGAAACGTTACACTGATATTCTGCATAATAACATGTCTCGTTGCAGTGTTTTGCAATGTTTCTGCAGGGAATCTTGTTTTGTGTGGGAGTGTTAATTTGACTCTGGTGAACTGTTGAGATGTCACAGTGTACTGTTACACACTGTAGTGTACTGTAATATTTGTAAGAGAGGAATTGTCAATATTTGTAACCTAGAGTCGGGATATTTTTGTAAGGCCTATTGGGTAGACTAGAATTAACCTCTTCAGTTCCAAGGACACAATCAATGCGAGCAGCAGTGGTGGAAAGTACCCACTTGTCATACTTGAGTAAAAGTAAAGATACCTTAATAGAAAATGACTCAAGTAAAAGTGAGTTACCCAGTGAATTACTACTTGAGTAAGTCTAAAAGGATTTGGTTTTAAATATACTTAAGTATAAAAAGTAAATGTAATTGGCAAAATATACTTAAGTACTGAAAGTAAAAATATTTCAAATGACTAATGTTAAGCAAACCAGAAGGCTCCATTTTCTTGTTATTTACAGATAGCCAGGGGCACACTCCCAACATGTGCTTAGTGAGTCCGCCAGATGAGGCAATAGGGATGACCAGGGATGTTCTCTTGATACAGTAAGTGCATGAATTTTGCAGTTTTCCTGCCCTGCTACCCATTCAAAATGTAAATGAGTACTTTTGGTTGTCAGGGAAACTGTATGGAGTAAAAAGTACATTATTTTCTTGAGGAATGTAGTGAAGTAAAAGTAGTCAAAAATATTAATAGTAAAGTAAAGATCCCCCAAAAAATGTAAGTAAAAATACTTTAAAGTACACTACTTTACCACAGGTGAGCAGCAATGTTAAGAGTGGACTTGCCTTCAATAGTGTAATGGGGAAAAACAGAAGGGCATTTGTCCTTACATTCTGACGTTGGTAGGGGGCATCCTAAATGGCCCCCTATTCACTATATTAGTGCACTACCTTTGACCAGAGCCATATGGGCCCTGGTCAAAAGTAGTGCACTATGACAAAAATAGGCAGCCATTTGGGATGCACACCATACTGGACTGAAGCTGTAAGAATGAGAGGTACTTAGGGGGAAGTTAGAGCTTTGTTGACTTCGACAGTATTCAAGTGTCTGCGTACTGCAAGTGTTATTCAACTCCTCGTCCTTATTGCACCAGGTGGCTCATAGGTACTTAGGGGGAAGTTAGAGCTTTGTTGACTTCGACAGTATTCAAGTGTCTGCGTACTGCAAGTGTTATTCAACTCCTCTCAACTCCTCATCCTTATTGCACCAGGTGGCTCATAGGACACCATACATACAGGTGTCCATTTCACTCACTGCATGAATGATAAACCTTAAGACAAAGGATAATGGCTCATACATGCTTAAAACAAGTTTTAAAGCATACCTGCATGTTTCAGGTAGTGTTCCTGAGATATGCATTACAAGTGAATATTGAAGATGAGTCTTCAATGTCTTGGTGTTCTCTATACTGTATCGGACGGTTTCCTGAACACAGATGAAAGTCTTCAATGTCTTGGTGTTCTCTATACTGTATCGGACGGTTTCCTGAACACAGATGAAAGTCTTCAATGTCTTGGTGTTCTCTATACTGTGTCGGACGGTTTTTTGAACACAGATGAAAGTCTTCAATGTCTTGGTGTTCTCTATACTGTGTCGGACGGTTTCCTGAACACAGATGAAAGTCTTCAATGTCTTGGTGTTCTCTATACTGTGTCGGACGGTTTCCTGAACACAGATGAAAGTCTTCAATGTCTTGGTGTTCTCTATACTGTATCGGACGGTTTCCTGAACACAGATGAAAGTCTTCAATGTCTTGGTGTTCTCTATACTGTGTCGGACGGTTTCCTGAACACAGATGAAAGTCTTCAATGTCTTGGTGTTCTCTATACTGTATCGGACGGTTTCCTGAACACAGATGAAAGTCTTCAATGTCTTGGTGTTCTCTATACTGTGTCGGACGGTTTCCTGAACACAGATGAAAGTCTTCAATGTCTTGGTGTTCTCTATACTGTATCGGACGGTTTCCTGAACACAGATGAAATTTAGAACGGGGTTAAAAAGCATAAGTGTTTTTTAGTCCAGGACTAGGCTTAAACTGTGTCCGGGAAACCAACACTATCAATCGGTAAAATGAAGCTTAGGACAGGATAAAATCAACACCCAATAGGTTTGATATTATAAAATTAACAAAGCCTTTATTCACATTGTCATTACTGTGATTTATTTGTGTCATTGAAAACTGGGGAACACATCCTTTATTTATACTGTTAAGTATACGTTTACAAAAATGAGCCTTAGGCTCAACACCAACACACACAAAATGTTGATTATAATGACATTGGCAGAGCCTAAACCAGCACCTGGATATAGACACTGCTGTGCAGAGTTTAATTTTTTTAAAATTGCATCGACAGAACCTTGTTCAAGTTTACCATAACATTTATTTTATATGTATGTACAAATATATGTATGAGATTTCACCCGAGTCATTGGCAACTGGCCGGTCCGTTGATGAGGTCAGTAGTAGTCCTCAAGGTCAGCTTTGTCTCCCTGATTCTGAACAACCTGCTGCTCCCTGTACAAATCAGCAATCTGAAATGGGACAGAACAAAGAAATCAGTGAGGGGGAGAGGGGATGAATGAGCCAATTGGAAGCTGAGGATAAGGTGGCCATGATGGTACGAGGGCCAATTTATATCAAATTACAGAGGGATAAACACAGAATACCAACATTGGTGGAATAAAATGTACTGTGTGTATATATGTGGGAGAAGCTGAAACACAGAGGGGGGAAGCATAGATCTAGAATGAAAGAAAACTGGCACCCTATTCCCTATTTAATGCACTACTTTTGCCTGGGAATAGGGTGCAATATGGATGCTGTCTCTGAAGGTAGGTTTCTTCTATAGAATAGGGTGTCTACCAACAATGCCCAGAGTGGGTGAAAAAGCGCTTTGGTGATGAGATTTCACTTCCTTGTGTTAGAAAATACATTTTACCAAGACAAATATGATTATAAATGTTCTGAATCATTAGTGGGGTCTTTCTCTAACATTTCATTAACAGTATATTCAAAAGGGCAGAATGTGTCACCTCTGATTATTATTATTATTATTATTATTATTATCACAAAGCTCTGTTGAAAGAGCATGCAGCAACTTGAGGATTTTACATTTTGTGGTTCTCGTCTTCAAAGTTGTTTCCGCGGGTCGCAAAAAGCGAAATTAGCACGGCACGAGCTGAATTTAAATGTATAAAAGGCTTTGAAAAGAAGCTTGCGGTATTCTCAATGCTCTGTTGACATTTCACAGATGTGGGAAATCTTTTTAAAAAACAGGAATTTCACATTAATGTGAAAAGGGTATACCAAAATATTTAAAAAATACTACATGTCATGTCTCAAAATCGATATACATCTTACCTCTACATTGTTTTGAGTCCTGCGGATTCGAGAAGAAAGATGGCGAGTTCAACGGGAAAATGAGCCTGTCAAGTAGCCTTTATTCCCGCACAGCATCCAGCCTAGCTGATGCGATGCTGTGCAATTATTTTGATTTACTCACCCTAATTTTGGCCATTCTACAAGGGTAAAAACTCAAAAGAAAAGCTAGGAATCATCTTTTCACCTAAACTTGTCTGACTTTTGCTGCCACTAAAGACATTAAAACGGAAGACTAATTGTGGGTTTTCCTTTCACAGTTAATATGCCTTTTAAACCCTGCACCAAAAGACTGGAGGTTGAAGAACTATTGATTCAAAGATGGCATCTCCTTAATCTAACATAGTACCATGATATCACAGCTTTGTTGAGTACTAATGCAAAGCACAAATTAGGACCCATATCCACAAAGAGCTTTGGAGTAGAAGTGGTGAATAAGATTGTTGGACAGCACTGCTACTCAGACTGAATACGGTCCTGAGATTTTGCCTAAATATTTGACTTAGGGCTATACGAGTGTGTTTGTAAGCTATGGGTAAACATGGTCGCTTCATGGTAGGTCTCTTAAATAATATAGTTTTTAAGGGGAAGAAAAAAGTGTCATGATCATCATGAGAAATTTGAGACATAAAAAAAATGTGAAAATGTACCGGAGAAATTTCGCAACATCCTGAGACCTAAACATTTTAGATTTGCAGAGGGGATTATTGAGTTAAAGATTCTGTTGTGGTTGCTTTACTGGCTGGCCCTCAAAGATGAAGTTGCATTGAATCAAATGATTAACTTCCAAATGACTTTAAAAACTGGCTTGAAATCCAAATATTATTAGTACTGATGAGCCAGTGTACAAGGACCTAGTTCTACTAACCAATCCCATGCCAGCCTTGTAGATTGGCGACAGCGATTGGTCTGCACACTTCACTTCCCATACTTGCACGGCATCAAGCCACACATCAGGCTCTGTTGATAGGTCCACACGATGATAGGGTGGGACTTGGGCAAAATGTGCTCCTGGAAAAGACAAATCCTTCAGTTAATTGGGTCTAAAGACTTTTGGCAGATTCGCTTCAAGAAACTCTGCGCTTCGCATCAAACGAGCATAGAACACAAACCTCTCTGTACTGTACCTTGAAGAATTTGTACTGTTGCTCCAAATCTTCATCCTTGAAACCTGTCCCAATCTGCAAAGACAAAATAACCTGAAAAATATATCCCCCTGTTGTAAGCCAGATGAGACATTTAGCAGAGCAGAATAACAAAGAATTGTGAAAGAATTCCCTGTGCAAAATACCTTTATCCTATTTGGACTGAGGCACTGTGTCACCTTTCAGAGAGACAAACCAACCGAGACAGAGAAAGACAAAAAGTCACCTCCTAGGCAAGGAGGTACACACACAGACATTAGCAGACATACAAAGACACCGCTGACACACACACAGACAGACCTTGCAGACTGAGTGGAACTATTCATGGTCCTCATCGTAGCGGGCGAGCAGGAATCCTTCGTAGGTCCCTGTTCTCTTGCCCTTCCCCAGATACGTTCCAATCACACACAGATCCACTGTCCCCCATCCAGATTGTCCTTCTTCAGCTAGACAGAGAGACAGGGATGAATGGTAGGTTTTCATGAGAGTAGATATGATAGAGAGTAAGTGTGTGTGTGTGTGTGTACCAGTGGTTCCCAACTCCATGTGGGGTAGCCTGATATGAAAATGGGGTCGCGGGAGAATTTCCAAACCCCCCACCCCAACAAAATACAAAAAATATATCATCTTTGTATCTCAAAGTCATTGTAATGTGGTTCATCTTAAAAATCAAAATTAAAATGATTTAAATCAAATTCAACCAGAGTGCCCTTGATCCTGGGAAAAGGCCACAGTTGACCGTTGCACTTGAATCATTCCCACAATGAATGACTAGGCCCGATACGCCATGAAACCACACACTATTGCAGAGACTTCAAATTTACCGGCCGAAATAAATACGGTGTAAACAATGTGTGGGGAGGCAGAGTCACAGAAACTCACATCAATACCTTTGCCAGACAACACCGTTAAACAAATCATTCATGCTATTGCTAGCAATGAAGAAGAAACTGACTGAATGACCCAAACTCCAAACGGACGTTAGTTGTGAGAGCTGAGATGCCCATGAATTGCCTTGTTTTCTATAGATGTCGGGGGATGCTATTCACGAGGACACAATGTTCTGTCTCACCATTACCGAGCATGAAACGGCACAGGGGATGTTCAGTGTGCTGCGTGGCTAACAGATTCCATATGGGATCAAATGGCTGACTTTTGCACAGATGTGGCTCCAACGATCACGGGACGGAGGTCAGGTCTCTGCTCTCTAGTTATGAATGTGTCTGCCTCTGCCATATGAATGCGTTGTATGATACCCGAGAGCAGCTGGCGGCAAAAGAGCTGAGCACAGAACTCAGAGATATATTGTAGCAAGTAACTTCGATTGTAAACTACAACAAACCACACGCTGGTTCGCATTAAAACCAGAGATGAGGTGCGCACTGTAGTCCACGCCCGCTGACTTTGAGAAGTGCTAACGCGACATGCATCAAGCACACCCATCAAGAACACCCATCTCATTAGTTGTGGTGAGATAAGATACATTTTTTCAGACTCATTTGCAAATGACTCATATCAGAAGTATGTTATGGGGAGTTGAGAAGACAAATAAATACTGTTAGAATGTTTTCCGATTGACTGCGATAACCCCAAATAAAAGTTCACTTTGGCTGTTAATCACACACTTATTTTCCCACATGGTTGGGATCCGAGAATTTTCACATATCAAAATGGGGTCGTGGGTCAAAAAAGTTTAGGAACCCCTGGTGCATACGTGGGCGGTTTGTGTGCGCGCATGTGTGTACCTTGAGTCAGTTGTGAGAGTGCTTGGCAATTTCATAAGTGGCATCTTTCTCCAGAGTCTTCACCATTAATTAGTCCCTCACAGGAGTCTGAGGATTCAACCAAAAATCACACCACAGGAGGACATAAAATTAAGAATACATCCCAAATGGCACCCCCTTCCCTACATAGCGCAAATACTTATGACCAGGGCCCATAGGGAATATGGTGTCTTTTGGGACACAGCCTAAGACATTCATTAATAAACAACTTCAGGAGAGAAGGAGATCACAGAAGACAGGATTGACCTCCCAAAAACACATGGTTGGCTCCCGTCTCTCTCCCTCCCTCCCACACACAGACAGTCTCTCACACACACACACACAGCAAATAGACCGATCCCACACTGACACACACACCTCGAACAGACTACTCCATCAACTCAGCGATGGTGTCTGTGTTGTCTGAGTCAATAGCGCGGGCGAACACAAACTCTCCCTCCTTCTCCTCGAAGCTCTCCTTCAGTAGGGCCCTGTGATGAGACAGGGGCCGCTTTACCAGAGAATGAGACGCACACACCCCTGTGAAATTGCAAACATTAGAATCAATGTCTAATATATTACACTAGCATCCTGTCCAGGGGGTGTACCTCCGTGTTAATTTTGTCAACGAAAAGTGGCGAAAATATTAGTCTCACACCTATGTGTTTATTGTAACAGCCGTGTATATTCCCCCTCAAGCCGATACCACGACGGCCATCATGGAACTTCACTGGACTTTATGCAAAGTGGAAACCACATATCCTGAGGCTGCATTTATTATACCTGGGGATTTTAACAAAGCAAAGTTGAAAACAAGGCTACCTAAATTCTATCAGCATATTGACTGTAGCACCTGCCCTGGAAAACACTGGATATCACTGCTATTCTAACTTAGGTGATGCATACAAGGCCCTCCCCCACTCTCCTTTTGACAAATCTGATCAACGTTGGTCTGACCAATCGGAATCCATGCTTCGAGATTGTTTTGATCACGCAGACTGGGATATGTTCCGGGTAGCCTCAGAGAATAATATCAACATATACGCTGAGTCGGTGAGTGAGTTTATAAGGAAGTGTAAAAGAGATATTGTACTCACTGTGACTATGAAAACCTACCCTAACCAGAAACCGTAGATGGATGGCAGCATTCGCACAAATCTGAATGCGAGAACCACCACATTTACAACGCGACTCAGACCAGAACAATTTCTCTCTCCATACCCCCAGATTTCAACCGAAAGCTCTGGACATTTACACCTGGATCACGCAGCTGGCTAGCTGCTATCCGTGTGACTATTGGCTTACGTCGATCCCGGAGCAAACATCAATTATTCCAGAGCTAGCCAGCTGAAGAGTTCCATCAGCCACTCCTGGGCTACAATCACCTATCCGGACCCGTTTTACTGGCGATGCGGAGCCCCACCGGGGCTTCACGACTGGACTACCGGCGTTATCTGCCCTAAGGGAGTTATCCTACTGGGCCCTCCATCGCAACGTTACCTGAATGCCCATCTGCGGCCCGCTAATCATTAGCAGTCTTATCGGCTGCTATCTGAATAGATCTATCGGACAATTTTTCCTGGGTCACTATAACTATATCTATTTTGCTAATTGGATTGATTCCCTCTACCACACGGAACCCCACTAATCTACCGACAGAAACGTACGAGGTGGCTAAAAACAGAGCATCCTATGCTAGCTTGCAACCGATGGCCCGGTGAGCTTTCTGAATCACCGTTACCCCAACCAACCTCACTACTCACTGGACACTTATGATCACTCGACTAAGCATGCCTCTCCTTAATGTCAATATGCCTTGTCCTTTGCTGTTCTGGTTAGTGTTTATTGGCTTATTTCACAGTAGAGCCTCTAGCCCTGCTCATTATACCTTATCCAACCTTTCAGTTCCACCACCCACACATGCGATGACATCACCTGGTTTCAATGATGTTTCTAGAGACAATATCTCTCTCATCATCACTCAATACCTAGGTCTACCTTCACTGCATTCACATCCTACCATACCTTTGCCTGTACATTATACCTTGAAGCTATTTTATCGCCCGCAGAAGCCTCCTTTTACTCTCTGCTTCACTGCTTTAACACACTCTGCCAACCCGGATGTTCTAGCCGTGTCTGAATCCTGGCTCAGGAAGACCACCAAAAATTCTGAAATCTTCATCCCTAACTGCAACATTCAAGATAGACAAGATAGAATGGCCAAAGGGGGCGGTGTTGCTATCTACTGGAGAGATAGCCTGCAGAGTTCTGTCCTACTATCCAGGTCTGTACCCAAACTACTTTTAAAAATCCACCTCTCAAAAAACAAGTCTCTCACCGTTGCCGCCTGCTATAGACCACCCTCAGCCCCCAGCTGTGCTCTGGACACCATATGTGAACTCATTGCCACCCCAACTATCTTCAAAGCTCGTGCTGCTAAGCGACCTAAACTGGAACATTGCTTAACACCAACAGCCATCCTACAATCTAAGCTTGATGCCCTCAATCTCACACAAATTATCAATGAACCTACCAGGTACCACCCCAAAGCCGTAAACACGGGCACCCTCATAGATATCATCCTAACCAACTTGCCCTCTAAATACACCTCCGCTGTTTTCAACCAAGATCTCAGCGTTCACTGCCTTATTGCCTGCATCCGTAATGAGTCAGCAGTCAAACGACCTCCACTGATCACTATCAAACGCTCCCTGAAACAGTTCAGCGAGCAGGTCTTTCTAATCGACTTGGCCGGGGTATCCTGGAAGGATCTTGACCTCATCCTGTCAGTAGAGGATGCCTGGTTATTTTTTTTAAATGCCTTCCTCACCATCTTAAATAAGCATGCCCGCCAGCTGTGCCATCAGAGACTCTGGGTTCGCACCCAGGCTCTGTCGTAACCGGCCGCGACCGGGAGGTACGTGGGGCGACGCACAATTGGCCAAGCGTCATCCGGGTTAGGGAGGGTTTGGCCGGTAGGGATATCCTTGTCTCATCGCGCAACCAGCGACTCCTGTGGCGGGCCGGGCGCAGTGCGCGCTAACCAAGGCTGCTAGGTGCAGGGTGTTTCCTCCGACACATTGGTGCGGCTGGCTTCCGGTTTGGATGCGCGCTGTGTTAAGAAGCAATTAAAATGTTAAAATAGGCATGCCCCATTCAAGAAATTTAGAACCAGCAACAGATATAGCCCTTGGTTCTCTCCAGACCTGACTGCCCTTAACCAACACAAAAACATCCTACGGCGCTCTGCATTCGCATCGAACAGCCCCTGTGATATGCAACTTTTCAGGGAAGCTAGAAACCAATATACATACACAGGCAGTTAGAAAAGCCAAGGCTAGCTTTTTCAAGCAGAAATTGGCTTCCTGCAACACAAATTCAAAAAAGTTCTGGGACACTGTAAAGTCCATGGAGAATAAGAACACCTCCTCCTAGCTGCCCACTGCACTGAGGATAGGAAACTGTCACCACCGATAAATCCACTATAAATTGAGAATTTCAACAAGCATTTTTCTACGGCTGGCCATGCTTTCCACCTGGCTACCCCGGTCAACAGCACTGCACCCCCCACAGCAACTCGCCCAAGCCTTCCCCATTTCTCCTTCTCCCAAATCCAGTCAGCTGATGTTCTGAAAGAGCTGCAAAATCTGGACCCCTACAAATCAGCCAGGCTAGACAATCTGGACCCTTTCTTTCTAAAATTATCTGCCGAAAGTGTTGCCACCCCTATTACTAGCCTGTTCAACCTCTTTCGTGTCGTCTGGGATTCCCAAAGATTGGAAAGCAGCTGCGGTCATCCCCCTCTTCCAGACTCACATCAAACATCTCTAATCCAAAGTTAAATCTAGAATTGGCTTCCTATTTCACAACAAAGCATCCTTCACTCATGCTGCCAAACATACCCTTGTAAAACTGACCATCCTACCGATCCTCGACAATGTCATTTACAAAATAGCCTCCAATACCCTACTCAATAAATTGGATGCAGTCTATCACAGTGCAATCCGTTTTGTCACCAAAGCCCCATATACTACCCACCACTGCGACCTGTACGGTCTCGTTGGCTGGCCCTCGCTTCATACTCGTCGCCAAACCCACTGGCTCCAGGTCATCTACAAGACCCTGCGAGGTAAAGTCCCCCCTTATCTCAGCTCACTGGTCACCATAGCAGCACCCACCTGTAGCACACGCTCCAGCAGGTATATCGCTCTGGTCACCCCCAAAACCAATTCTTCCTTTGGCCGCCTCTCCTTCCAGTTCTCTGCTGCCAATGACTGGAACGAACTACGAAAATCTTTGAAACACTTCTCCCTCACTAGCTTTAAGCACCAGCTGTCAGAGCAGCTCACAGATTACTGCACCTCTACATAGCCCATCTATAACTACCTCTCCCCCTACTGTATTTATTTATCTCCTTTGCACCCCATTATTTCTATCTATACTTTCTTCCACTGAAAATCTACCATTTCAGTGTTTTACTAGCTATATTGTATTTACTTCGCCACCATGGCCTTTTTTTTGCCTTTACCTCCCTTATCTGCATATAGACTTATTTTTCTACTGTATTATTGACTGTATGTTTGTTTTATTCCATGTGTAACTCTGTGTTGTTGTATGTGTCGAACTGCTTTGCTTTATCTTGGCCAGGTCGCAATTGTAAATGAGAACTTGTTCTCAACTTGCCTACCTGGTTAAATAAAGGTGAAATAAAAACAAAATGTAACCATGAAAAGGTGACTGGAATGGCTGAATACTAAAGTGTAGTTATTCCATAGGGAAGGAAATCAAACAAGCAAAATGTCAGTGTAGAGACAAAGTGGGGTCACAATTCAATGGCTCAGACATGAGACGTATGTGGCAGGGTCTAAAGAAAATCACAGACTACAAAAATACACAAAAAACAGCCACGTCACCGACATCTTGCTTCCAGACAAACTAAACACCTTCTTTGCCCACTTTGAGGATAATACAGTGCCACCAACGCAGCTCACTACCAGGGACTGTGAGCTCTCCTTCTCCGTAGCTTTGAGGACAGCACAGTGCCACGGCCCGCAACTAAAACATGCGGACTCTCCTTCACTGCAGCCGACGTGAGTAAGACATTTAAACGTGTTAACCCTCGTGAGGCTGCCGGCCCAAACAGCATCCCTAGCTGCGTCCTCAGAGCATGCTCAGACCAGCTGGCTGGTGTGTTTACAGACATATTAAATCTCTCCCTAGACCAGTCTGCTGTCCCCACATGCTTCAAGATAGCCACCATTGTTCCTGTACCCAATTGTTCCTGTACCCAAGAACGCAAAAGTAACTGAACTAAATGACTATCACCCCGTAGAACTCACTTCCGTCATCATGAAGTGCTTTGAGAGACTAAAGGATCATATCACCTCTACCATACAGGTCACCCTAGACCCACTTCAATTTGCTTACCGCCCCAATAGGTCCACAGACAATGCAATCGCCATCACACTGCCCTAACCCAGCTTGAAAACAGGAATACCTATGTAAGAATGCTGTTCATTGACCATAGCTCAGCATTCAACACCAAAGTACCCTCCAAGCTCATCATTAAGCTCGAGGCCCTGGGTCTCAACCCCGCCCTGTGGAATTGGGTCCCTAACTTCCTGATGGGCCGCCACCAGGTGGTGAAGGTAGGAAACAACATCTCCATCCCGCTGATCCTCAACACTGGGCCCCACAAGGATGCGTTCTGAGCCCTCTCCTGTACTTCCTGTTCACCCACGACTGTGTGGCCATGCATGCCTCCAACTCAATCATCAAGTTTGCAGACAACAGTGGTAGGCCTGATTACCAACAACGACAAGACAGCCTGCAGGGAGGAGGTGAGGGCACTTGGAGTTTGGTGTCAGGAAAACATCCTCTCACTCAATGTCAACAAAAGGAGATGATCGTGGACTTCAGGAAACATCAGAGGGAGCACCCCCCTATCCACATCCAAGGGACAGCAGTGGAGAAGGTGGAAAGTTAAGTTCCTCTGCATACACACCATGGACAATCTGAAATGGTCCACCCACACAGACAGCGTGGTGAAGAAGGCGCAATAGCGCCTTTTCAACCTCAGGAGGCTGAAGAAATTTGGCTTGTCACCCAAAACCCTCAAACTTTTACAGGTGCACAATTGGGAGCATCCTGTTGGGCTGTATCACCGCCTGGTACGACAACTGCACCGCCCACAACCGCAAGGCTCTCCAGAGGGTTGTCTGCACAATGCATCACTGGGGGCAAACTACCTGCCCTCCAGGACACCTTCAGCACCCTATGTCACAAGAATGCCAAAAAGATTATCAAGGGCAAGAACCACCCGAGCCACTGCCTGTTCACTCCGCCACCATCCAGAAGGCGAGGTCAGTACAGGTGCATCAAAGCTGGGACCGAGAGACTGAAAAACAGCTTGTATCTCAAGAGACATCACTAACTCAGAGAGGCTGCTGCCTATGTACAGACTTGAAATCATTGGACACTTCAATAAATGGATCACTAGTCACTTTAATAATGTTGAAATATCTTGCATTACTCATCTCATATCTTCATACTGTAATTTATACCATCTATTGCATCTTGCCTATGCCGCTGTCATTGCTCATGAATATATTTATATATTCTTATTCCTTTACTTAGATTTGTGTGTATTAGGTAGTTGTTGTGGAATTGTTAGATTACTTGTTAGATATTGCTGCACTGTCTGAACTAGAAGCACAAGCATTTCGCTGCACTCGCAATTTCATCTGCTAAGCATGTGTATGTAAACAACATGATTTGAGTCAGTGGCAATTGACAAGATGACTAAATATATCCAGGGGGAAAAAAAATAACAAAATGAAAAGGCTCTCTCATTTCGGTTCACAAAAACAAGACTAGATTAAATTATCTGTGTGACTAAAATCTGACTAGTAAATGGACTGGACAAGAGTTGAGAGATTGAGAGCTTTTTTATGTCATTTGTTTGGTCCAATCAAAAGCATGCATGACATTAGTAGAATTGTAAGGCTTAACTTTGATGACAATACATCTACAATATGTCAAGAGGCAGGGCTCTAGACGGCAGCCATTTAGTCACATTTTGCGACCCTTTAACTTGACTGTGTGAGTTACATTTTTTATTGGTTGCATCAGTGGAAGCTGAAAATTCATTACATGGTCACCCCACTTGAAAGTTTTAAAATGTCCTATTTTTTGGCTGCTAAAACCATGATTTGGTCAAACAGTAAAGTGCATTATCCTCATGGTTCCAGTAATGAAATTGTATTCCCAGCCCCTGGGCATGTTTCCATGGGGCCTGCTGCTGTGATGAGCGAACCACTTGATGTGCGCTACGGGAGAGAGAAAAAAAGCTTCTGATTGTACATTTAAAAATCCAATTTGGGAAATTCATATCTTTGGAAGCAACTACTGTTGTTCTCAGCTTTCTGTGGATATAATATATATTTGTCATCTCTTAATATTGAGCTCAAAAGCAACTATTTTACAACCAATACATTTGATTATTCTTTAAGATGCGAAGCATGCAATTCCGAGCGCATAGGATCGCAAGCTACAACGTTTAGGACATTACATTTACTGTCTAGAGCGACTTACATTGAGTGAGTGCATACATTTTCATACTGGTCCCCCGTGGGAATCGAACCCACAACCCTGGTGTTGCAAGTGCCATGCTCTACCAAGTGAGCCACAAGGGACACTAGGAGTGGGTATTATATTTAGGGTTAGCAATCTATGTAGTTGAATCTACATAAAGTTGATCATACATGAGTTGTCATGCAGTCATGCAAGTAAATTTGAGTTTACTTCCTGTGGTGAATTAACCCCAAAATAAATTAGCCTATGATATTAGTGCACATAACGATTAAGGCAAATTACTCTCTATTGAACAACAAAAGTCAGAAAATTCTGGAGCCCTATTTTAATAGAAAAATAAAAACAATACTCTATTGTCAACCCACAATTAATGACAGACACTGGATTAGGTAGCACATCAACATATGTTGAATCGTGCATTCCTGCTTGGACATGTTAGATGAAACAACTTATTTCTCGAAAAGCCTACCATCTCAGTAGTCTATTACAGTCTAAAGCACTGTGAATGACTTCAATTACACGTGTTTCTATTGCGTGCCGCTGGTGCGAATCATGGGCTGGTGCAACCAACTGAAAAAGTTCTGGGAAATGTTAGTCTGAAGCCCTGACAAGGGGTGTGATTTTATCATCTGCTGCAGATAAATGCATTCTTCTGGCAATTTGGCTGAGAAGAGAATCATGCGATAGGATGTTATGCAGAAAGACATGGACAAGACCATGCATGCTTGTGCACATGGAAGTCAGTGATGTGTTTACTAAAGGTTAATAAGGCCATTTTTTTTGTCATTTAATGTGCCCGACTAAGACTTAATGATATTTCAGTCAAAATGAATAAGACTAGACTAAAACTTGAACAATAAGCTGCCTCATGCTACAGAAAAAGGAGAGGCTATTCTGACTGGAACAAGGTTTACTTAATACATGACTCCATAACTCCCATCAAATCAACGTGCCGAATACAACAGGTGTGTAGACCTTACCTGACATGCTTATTTAATCATCATCCCAACTCACCTCTCCGTTGCGATGCAGCAGGTCAACAGCAACCTCACATACACCTACACACCAAAAAGAGCATTCAAAACATAGATCTTTTGGCCCCTTCACTCAGTATATTTTTGCTGTCAGGGGGCTTGTGTACCCCAATGGCCACCTCAGAGGTCACTCCCGGGCAGGTCTAACTTTTTTAAAAAATTTTACCCCCTTTTTCGTGGTATCCAATTGTTGTAGTAGCTACTATCTTGTCTCATCGCTACAACTCCCGCACGGGCTCGGGAGAGACGAAGGTTGAAAGTCATGTGTCCTCCGATACACAACCCAACCAGCCGTACTGCTTCTTAACACAGCGCGCATCCAACCCGGAAGCCAGCCGCACCAATGTGTCGGAGGGTACACCGTGCACCTGGCAACCTTGGTTAGCGCGCACTGTGCCCTGCCCGCCACAGGAGTCGCTGGTGCGCGATGAGACAAGGACATCCCTACCGACCAAGCCCTCCCTAACCCGGAAGACGCTAGGCCAATTGTGCGTCGCCCCACAGACCTCCCGGTCGCGACAGAGCCTGGGCGCGAACCCAGGGACTCTGATGGCACAGCTGGCGCTGCAGTACAGCGCCCTTAACCACTGCGCCACCCGGGAGGCCCTCGGCAGGTCTTGATGAACATAGAGCATGGTAGGAAAATTATCCACCACCACAGACAACTTGTGAACACAGCTGCCTGGGCTAATCACCCATCCAGCTGTTATGAAAATAATTACAGAAACCAAAACCATGGATGCCGAGTATTGTCCCCCTTATTTCTCTTTCCTCTCACCTTTCTCTTCCGTGTGGTGAGCACCTGGAAAGGCTGGATCTGTTTATTTTCTCTGTCCCAAGACACGGCATCAGAGTCATGCACACAGGACACCATACTCCTTCTTTACCTGAGGCAGGGAGGGAGGGAGGGAGGGGTGTGATAGAAATGGGGGAGGGGAAGGCAGAGAGGGAGAGAGAGAGAAATATGAAGCCGGAGAGAGAAAGAGGGGAGCGAAATAGAGGAGAGAAAGAGAGGTATTATTCATGAAGTGAGCTTACGACCATGAAGGGGCTAAGATGCTGGCTGAGTGTGTATCCCAAAATGCATCCTATTCCCTATATAGTGCACTACTTTTGACCAGAGCCTTATATAGGGAATAGGGTGCCATTTGGGATGCATACAGTGTGCTAGTGTTGAGAGGGTTACTATTACCGTGGGAATACGAGAGATGATATCGGGATATTTGGTCGTATTGTCTTCCTGGTTGCGACTGAAAATACACACTTCCCCATTCTCCAGAATATGGATCTGCACAAATACAATAATCAATAGTTATCATTCAACTAATAACAGTGAGTATTTGAGTTTCCTATCGTATCTGGAGAGTAGAGAGACAGGCCGTGTCCAAGGATTTTTCTCAATCGATTATTCCTCGCATCCTCTCTCCTCACCCCCTTCTCAAAACCCACTGGAGAAGAAGGGCCTTAGCTCTTCTACTCCAAAATGGTTGAGAAGAATTTGAGGAGATAGAATGCTAGGAATCACAGAAAGACAAATTGACAGAGCCCAACTGTATGACAGAAGCTCCAGATGCCAGCATCTTAGGGTTCCCTCTGCTGGCCATTTCAGGAGTCACACTGCAGTTTAAAGGCACAAAGAATAGGTGTCACATTGCTCTCTGGGTGAATCTCAAGTGAATTTCCATAGTATTTTTCTGACTCCTGGCCTCAATCTTCTCAACCTCCTCCTCAAAACGAATTGGAGAAGGTTCTAGCGGAGGAAGACAGATCTTCTGCTCCAATGTGCTTCGAGAATGTGAGGAGAGAGGTTAGGAGAAATTGAGGAAGGATAAATAGAGAATGAGAAGTTACACTGCTCTCTCCAATGCCTCCACTGGGAGGGGCTAACACAGCCCAACAGCATCATGTCTGTTTTCTAACTAGGGCACACAGTTGACACACACAGTAAGTGGGCATGTGAGAAAACAGACACCTGTGCTCTTTCTCCGTCATACTTGTACTCGCAGGTGAAGGCGGCTTCGTCGAACCTCTTCATCCCCTCTCCTACACCTTTAGGGGGGTGAGCGAGCATGGAACTCAATGGCACACCTGAGGTGGGGGAGAGGAGGGTGTCATAAATCAGCACACACACACACAAAGTACTGTACCTGGGGTGAGTTGGCAGTGGTTGGGCAGTTCATATATGCCCTCCATCAGTACTGGGATGATGACATCATAGTTGGGCATCACACTGGAGTGGACAAACAAGAAAACATCATCAGTAAGAGTCAGTCAATAGAGTGAATCAGTGTGTCCCAAAATGGTAAACATGCTCCACTCTAAATCCTCATCTAAACCAATACAAATAAATAAATAAATGTAAAAGGTGCTTGGAACCAAAAATGCATGACATTAACATTTTAACAGAAGGCCAGTAATGAGTGCAGACCGACAGGTGTTAAGTACATCCCAAAAGGCACCCTATTCCCTTTGTAGTATACTGCTTCTGGCCAATAGGGCTCTGGTCAAAGGTAGTGAGCCATTTGGGATACCAGTAGTAAAGTGAAGGCAGATTACCTGACCTCAGAGAAGCGGCAGGCTACATAGAGACCTTTGATGATGTCAATCTTCTTATTCATGGCCTGCAGAGAGAGCGCCAGGAGATTCAGAGGGAGCGTGGGAAAGGAGAGGATACGAAAGGAAAGAGGATACAGAGAAAAGGAGCAAAGAACTACCACAGGACTAGGGCTTATGTCCCAAAGGTCACCCGCCTTCAGAAAGAACTACCACAGGACTAGGGCTTATGTCCCAAACGTCACCCGCCTTCAGAAAGAACTACCACAGGACTAGGGCTTATGTCCCAAAGGTCACCCGCCTTCAGAAAGAACTACCACAGGACTAGGGCTTATGTCCCAAAGGTCACCCGCCTTCAGAAAGAACTACCACAGGACTAGGGCTTATGTCCCAAACGTCACCCGCCTTCAGAAAGTATTCAGAGCTCTTGATTTATTCCACATTTTGTGTTACAGCCTAAATTCAAAATGGATTAAATATTTTTTTTTTGCTTACCCAGCTACACACAATATCCGAAATTGAAAAATTGAAAACAAGTTTTGAAATTTTGCACATGTATTGAAAATTAAATACAGACATCTCTGTCTGTCTTCACACCAGAGTCAATTACTTTGCAAAATCACCTTTTGCGGCGACTACAGCTTTTGTATGCCTATATCAGTTTTGTACATCTAGATTTGGGTATTTTCTCCCATTCTTACTTAGAGCGCATGTCCATGACTTATATACAATGAAACTAATTGGTAAGAGAAGGGCTATTGTATCTCTTCAAGGTATAACCAAGAAACCTGAAAACAAGAGTTGGTTAGAGTTGCGCAATTCCGTTTGCCAACAATACTTTGACATGAAGTGCCAAAGTCAAGTGTTTGTTTTAGTAACTGCCGTGCGCAACTATGTAACTTGTTACCAATGTTCTATCGTGTTAAAGCTGCCCATTTAAAACGTACATGCTCTAGCAAAGTAAACATATTACTCGAATAACGATATGTGTTGGTAGAGAATAATCCTAAAATATAACCTACCTGATGTGTTTGTTTGAAGCTCTGTGCCGGTGTGCATTGCGCATGACACAAATTATTCTGCGTCTTCGAAGAACATTTCATTGGTTGATGGGATGAACCAAAGTGATGAATTATCCCGAGGGTGAGTTACGTCATGAATGTGGATTGTGTGACTTAAAGACGTTATGGCACAAGTTATTGAAGTGTGTGTTTATGTAAAATTGTTGTTTATGATGTTATATGTCCATGGCAAATTACTGTGTGCATCTATGGTAGAACTGCGTTTTGGGCATGTCATGATAGAACATTCCTAGCGGAAGGGAATGAGTACTTGGGCGCTCAGAGCCATACCTTAAATGTGTTATAGGCATGGAGTTGTTGCTGGAAATGGTTTATACCTTGAATATCTTTGATTTATTAAAGTCTTTGTCAATGTCCTCTTTATTATTTTCTGCACAAAGTGTATTAGCCTATTCGTCCTGCACCTCTTAATTTTGTAAATAAAAGCCTCTAAGAGAGGTGAGCACCAGAACATCCTGTCTGTCTCACTGTTCGATCTGCCGCTACGGCTTCTTCACACTCTTAAATTCGATGGGGAGCGGCTTACAGCAATCTTCGAGTCTTTCCACAGATTTTTTAATGGGATTTAAGTCTTGCTTTGGCTGGGCCACCCGAAGTCATTCACATTCTTGTTCTGAAGCCATTCTAGCATTGCTTTGGCTGTATTTTTTGTGGTCATTGTCGAGGATTTGCCTGCATTTGGCGCCATTCATTTCCCCCCCCCCCCTTCAGCCTTACCGTTCTCCCTGTTTCTCAAGTGGTTTCCATCTGGCAGGTTCTCCCATCACAGCCAAAGGAACTCCATAGTTCTGTCCGAGTGGTCATTGGGTCCTTGGTCATCTCCCTGACCAAGGTCCTTCTTGCCCGGTTGCTCAGTTTGGTCGGACGGCCAGCTCTAGGCAGAATCTGGGTAGTTCCAGATTTGTTCAATTTCCCAATGATGGAGACCACTGTGCTCTTGTTAACTTTCAACACTATAATAAATTGTGGTATACCCTTCCCCAGATATATGCCTCATCACAGTACTCTCTCCGAGATCTACGGACAGTTTCTTGGACAGCATGGTATAGTTTCTGCTCTGACATACACGGTCAACTGTGGGACCTTATATAGACAGGTGTTTGTCTTTCAAATTCATGTCCAAACAGCTGAATTGGACACAGGATGACTCCAATCAAGTTGTAGTGACATCAAGGATGATCAAAGGAAATTGGATGCACCTGAGCTCAATTGGGAGTGCCATAGCAAAGGAGTGTGAATAATTATGTAAATGATATATCTATATTTAATTTTCAATACATTTGCAAACATTTATAAAAACATTTTCACTTTGTCATTATGGGGTATTGTGTGTTGACGGGTGAGCAAAAAATATGAATCAATTTCGAATTCAGTATATAGTGCACTACTTTTGACCAGGGCCCAAGTCAAAAGTAGTGCACTATATAGGGATGCCATTTGAGATGCACACTAGATATTAGTATCTAACTGACAAAAAGCGTAAAGGAATCCATGCCTTTTCATCAAATTCTAGACTGATTACAAATCAACTCATCATTCCATTTCCTAGACAGCAGAAGACTGGTTTTTAATCAGTAAATGTATCAAAAACATTGAGGATGTTCATGTAAACATCAGACAGACAAACAACTCAGAGTTCCCACTCATGTTCCTGATGTCTTTCAGTTTGTTGAACACGCCCCCTGCCGTCAGATTGGCTGGCTGGAACATTCTCTGGTTGCTACGGGAACTCTCCCCCACCAAACCCGTGTCGCCCTTCTCTGCAGCCACCGCCTTGATTTTGTCCAACTGTCACCCTGGCAACAAGAATAATAAAAACAGTAAGATGTGATAGAATTCTAAGCCCGAAAGCAAAGAGAATTAATAACAAAGATGTGTTTGAGTACGTGTGTCATACCAGTTACTTGGGCAACAGTTTATGTGTGTGCAAGCACACAAGTGTATGTCCTTTACCAATTGCTTGGGCAACAGCTTTCATCAGTACAGTTTCTTCCACTTCCAGCTCCAGTCCCAGGTAAGCAGGAACCAACTGATTGAGACACAGGTAAACACAGCTCAGCAGGTCCTCTGAGGAAGAAGAGAAAGAGAGAAAACTCAACTCAGCACACACATTGGACTCATCTACACTCTGGTTGCGTCCCAAATCACTCCCTATAGGGCACTACTTTTGACCAGAGCTTATAAGCACCCTCTTCCTTATATAATGCACTACTTTTGACCAGGGTTCTGGTCAAAAGAACTGCACTATGTAGGAAATAGGATGCAATTTGGGACACAGACCATCTGACTCATCTCAATAAGTTAGGTTGCATCCTGCAACTGGGCCAATAGCTCATGTAGTTGCTGCCAGCTCCACATGCACAAACATTAGGGAAAAAGCTAAGAAAACTATTTTATCTGGAGAGAGGATTATCAGAGCATAGACGATTTGATAATGTTTCAATGCTCCTCAATCTGGCAAAAAAAGGAATGCAATTAGTATGTAAGACGAAGTATAAGGAAAAATTACACAAGAACAAACTTCAGTCACAACTTCAGAGGTATATTAAATTCCCCTTATCTGCCAGTCTTCCTCAATCTTCTCAAAGGTACGTGCAACAGCTGAATAAGGGACCCTGTGAAAGAGAAAATGAGTCAAAACACCTCCATTGAGAGACATTATGTAAATCAAAGTATTGTGCAGGTTGTTCAATATTTAGTATTCATAAATGCACACTGTAGCAAAACAGTTTGGACTGAAAATTAAAAGCATTTGTTGGACAAGTTCAGGTAGTCCCTCTTTGGACTGAAAATTAAAACAAGCATTTGTTGGACAAGTTCAGGTAGTCCCTCTCCGATTCGTCCCCTTTGCTTTAGTACCTAGTG
This sequence comes from Oncorhynchus nerka, assembly GCF_034236695.1. Taxonomy (NCBI): domain Eukaryota; kingdom Metazoa; phylum Chordata; class Actinopteri; order Salmoniformes; family Salmonidae; genus Oncorhynchus; species Oncorhynchus nerka. The sequence continues at coordinate 55,802,815 of NC_088415.1, forward strand.
AACACGACCCAGGTTGAGGTATATAACAGAGGGGTGTGGAATTGTGACAAGGGGGTTGAACGTCCCCACCCCCAGCAGGCATGGTCCACCGGGTGGTAGTTGGGTCTGGACGGGTCGTACTGGGCCTGGTCCGTCTTCTCTCTGGTGGGAGAAACCACTGACATTAATACAGTATACAGTGCAGTATTCAACTCAATGAAGAAAACATTCAGGTAAAAAGTAGTGCACTTTATAGGGAATAGGTTGCCATTAGGGAAGCACCCTGAGAAATGAACATGCATATAGGGCTGGGCGATATGGCCAAAATATCATATCGCGGTATTTGAAAAACAATTGCCGGTATTCTACATTTGCTTCATGAGTAGTGTGTGACCCTTGGGTGACAACACATACAAGTGATTTCAAATAGGTCTTTCTCCATTCTGACTGTTTTATACTGTTCAATTCAACCAAAAATACATTTGATCAATTTCTGCATTTCTTGTACTCATTTGAGTTCATTTCCACACTCACGTAGGCTGGACGATATGGACAAACAATCTAGGCCATAGGGCCTCCTGAGTGGCACAGTGGTCTAAGGCATTGCGTCGCAGTGTTAGCTGTGCCACTAGAGATACCGGGAGACCCATGGGGCAGAGCACAATTGGCCCAGCTTCGTCAGGGTTAGGGAGGGTTTGGCCGGCAGGGATTGCCTTGTCCCATCGCGCACTAGCAACTCCTGTGGCAGGCCGGGCACAGTCCACGCTGACACGGTCGCCAGGTGAACGTTGTTTCCTCCGACACATTGGTGCGGCTGGCTTCCGGGTTAAGGCCTAGTGTCAAGAAGCAGTGCGGCTTGGGTTGTTCCGGAGGATGCACGGCTCTCGACCTTCGCCTCTCCCGAGTCCGTAAGGGAGTTGCAGTGATGAGACAAGACTAACTACCAATTGGATACCACGAAATTGGGGGGGGGGGGGGACAATCTAGGCCTTATTTTTAACCAAATGTTGCGATTTGACTTGCAATTTAGAGCAAAACATTTGGGTGAAATCAGTTGGAATCATGGAAATATAATTAGCGTAATATATTCTATAGTTAGAATATAATAGTGGGCAATTTGAATAGAGTTTGACGTGACAATTAATGAAAATGCCAGGGAAGCGTTATTGTGACAGGGTAGGAACCAAATAAATCTAATTAGCATAATAATAAAAAAAATCAGCTTCAAAATGTGTCTGTTTAATCTAGAAATATCTGGTATTTTGCATGGGATGCATCTCAATCCACCACATCCGCCAATAGTGGTCTTCACATCTGTGGTGGAAGTTGGCCGAGCTACAGCAGTGTTTGTCAGACCATGAGACAACCCAATATTCAGTCTTCTCACGAAAACGCCTGTACGGTTTGGCCTACACACTAATATGACCCCTTAATGGAATGGTGTTTTGCTCTAGGACAAGCCTCACAGGACTTGTCTGAAGGTAGCCCAGTACCATTTATTTTATTTTATTAAGTATACAGAGTGTACAAACCATTAGGAACACCTGCTCTTTCCATGACAGACTGACTCGGTGAATCCAGCTGAAAGCTATGATCCCTTACTGACGTCACCTGTTAAATCATCCACTTCAAATCAGTATAGATGAAGGGGATGAGACAGTTCAAATTATTTTTAAGCCTTGAGACATTGATTGTGTGCCATTCGGTGGGTGAATGGGCAAGACAAGATTTAAGTGCCTTTGAACGGGTTATGGTAGTAGCTGCCAGGAGCACCGGTTTGACTGTCAAAAACGGCAACGCTGCTGGGATTGTCGGATTTCTGATTGCCTTTACGCACCACCACTAATGAGCTGAGCTTGTCAGTATTTTTTTTCTTCACCTCCGACAGTAAGTCAACAAAGTCTTATTTTTTCATCCATTGTGAATTACAGTAATAGTTCCTCACAGTATTTGAAAGAATCTTTCCAACACTCCTGGCCTCGACAATCACCAAGACTCTGTGTGAAAGAGCAAAATATTACGATCTAATGATCCTATATATATATCAAGTGGAAACATAAAATACCTGAACACTTTTCCCTTCCGCAAAAACAGCTGTCGTGCAGGAAACCGCTGACCCGGAATAGGCTAGTTGATACAATGTCACAGCTTTGGGTGGGACCCAGTTGATTGATTTGACACAATGTTGCACTTCACTAGTTCAAGTCAAGACCGATAGATAGAAAGGGAGGCAGACGGGCGGAGTAGAGGTGAACGCGATTGAAAGAACATGCATTTGTCAAGACATTTTCTACCATTTTTATTTGTCGACTTTAGGCTCATGTATTTTACTTAGCTGATGATGGAAGTTATAGGCATGGACGGTAAGCACCGTATATCCGGGTATTTGGGAAAAGCCACGGGATGATTTATCAATACCTTTTAACCATTTCTTTAAAGTTAATACATTTTAATATTTGTAGCTACTTTAAGTAAATACCCGCAGTCACTTGAGCAATACTGTAGGAGAAAAAAGCAGATGGAGTTCATTTCACCTGTCACATTCTGAAGTTTACCGTAGTTCACCAGAACAGTTGAGCCAGCCATGTGTATGGCACAAGGGGAGAAAGCGGGAGCAGGTGAGTGCAGCTGTGTATTGACAGGGGTCGCGTTTTATCCTAGACAGAAAATACATTTGTGCAACATTTTCATCCGATGGCAAAATAAGTGCATTGCTAACGTTATTTGGCTGGCAGCCACAAAAGTAAACGAGTTTACAATATAAAATGTATTTTTTTTTACAAAAACAATGCATGGACATCATCATATATGGCTAATGTTTATCATAGAAAGAATGTAGCCAGCTCAATTTCCTAATGTTTTGCTTTAAGTTACACTTGCGTTTTACAAGCGAAAAGTAACTACACATCAGTTCGAGCGTTTTTTGAGTGGAGAAATGCAACTGATGCACGAAATTAGACTGATGCCAAGCAAAAATTACAATAAGAAGCATTTTTACATTTTGTTTTTACAAAAATAAATGTTATGCGTTATTTTTCTCCTGTGTTAACGCTAAATTCCGCTTTAATGTGACCCCTAAATTTAACTTGCTAGTTAATCAAATTAAGCGACTGAATTAATAAGGTGACAGGGCATCATATTGTGTTTTTTTTAGCGTTCGTAAGTTGTTTTGTACATATTGTTGCTGCTACCTTCTCTTATGACCACAGGAGCTTCTGGACATTGGAACTGGGATTGCTCACCTCAAACTGTACAAAGAGTTATTCTTCAATGAGTCAGACGGGAGGGATATAGACACTAGACCAGGCCCAGGTCCCTGTGATTCACTGGAAAAGGAAACTGATTTTGCGGAAAGAGATCATGATCCCTTGTGAGGATCAGGCGACGAGTGGCTAATCTGCCTTTGCCTTCCGTCCAGCTAGCTAATGCTCAATCGATGGAAAATAAATGGGATGAACTGAAAGCACGTTTATCCTACCAACGGGACATTAGTAACTGTAATATCTTATGTTTTACAGAGTCGTGTCTAAACGACACAACATTAAGAACATACAGCTGGCGGGTTATACACTATCGGCAGAATAGAACAGCAGCCTCTGCTAAGACACGGGGCGGGGGCCGGTGCATTTATGTAAACAACAGCTGGTGCATGATATCTAAGGAAGTCTCAAGGTTTTGCTCGCCTGAGGTAGATTATCTCATGACTGTAGACCACACTATCTACCTAGAGTTTATCTGTATTTTTCGTAGCAGTCAACATACCACCACTAAAACCGCACTCAATGAAACGCATACCGCCATAAGCAAACAGGAAAACGCTCATCCAGAGGCAGCGCTCCTAGTGACTGGGGACTTTAATGCAGGGAAACGTTTACATCAGTTTTACCTAATTTCTATCAGCATGTTAAATGTGCTACCAGATGGAGAAAATTCTAGAACACCTTTACTCCACACAGAGACACATACAAAGCTCTTCTCCATTTGGCAAATCTGACCATAATTCTATCCTCTTGATTCCTGCTTACAAGCAAAAATTAAAAGCAGGAAGCGCCAGATACTCTGTCTATAAAAGTGGTCAGATGAAGCAGATGCTAAACTACAAGACTGTTTTGCTAGCACAGACTGGAATATGTTCAGGGATTCTTCAGATGGCATGGAAGGAGTACACCATATCAGTCACTGGCTTTATCAATAAGTGCATTGAGGATGTTGTCCAGAAGCCATGGATTACAGGAAACATTCACACTGAGCTAAAGGATAGAGCTACGCTTTCAAGGAGTGGGAATCTAACCCGGAAGCTTATAAGAAATCCTGCTATGCCCTCCGACGAACCATCAAATAGGCAAAGTGTCAATACAGGACTAAGATCGAATCGTACTACACCAGCTCCGACGCTTGTCGGATGTGGCAGGGCCTGCAAACTAATACAGACTACAAAGGGAAGCACAGCCGAGAGCGGCCCAGTGACACGAGCCTACCAGACAAGCTAAATAACTACTATGCTCGCTTCGAGGAAAGTAACACTGAAACATGCATGAGAGCATCAGCTGTTCAGGACAACTGTGTGATCCCGCTCTCCTTGGCCGATGTGAGTAAGACCTTTAAACAGGTCAACATTCACAAGGCCGCAGGGCCAGACGGATTACCAGGATGTGCACACTGAGCATGCGCTGACCAACTGGCAAGTGTCTTCACTGGCATTTTCAACCTATCCCTGACAGTCTGTAATACCAACATTTTTCAAAGAGACCACCATAGTCCCTGTGCCCATGAACACCAAGGTAACCTGCCTAAATGACTACCGACCCGTAGCACTCACTTCTGTAGCCATGCAATGCTTTGAAAGGCTGGTCATGGCTTACGTCAACACTATTTTCCCAGAAACCCTAGACCCACTCCAATTTGCATACCGCACCAACAGATCCACAGATGATGCAATCTCTATTGCACTCCACACTGCCCTTTCACACCTGGACAAAAGGAACACCTATGTGAGAATGCTATTCATTGACTACAGCTCAGCGTTCAACACCATAGTGCCCTAAAAGCTCATCACTAAGTTAAGGACCCTGGGACTAAACACCTCCCTCTGCAACTGGGTAGGTAACAACACAACCGCCACACTGATCCTCAACACTGGGGCCCCCTCTGGTGTGTGCTTAGTCCCCTCCTGTATTCCCTGTTCACTCATGACTGCACGACTCTAACACCATCATTAAGTTAGCTGATAACAACAGTGGTAGGCCTCATCACCGACAATGATGAGACAGCTTTATTGGGAGGTGGTCAGAGATCTGACCATGTGGTGCATGGACAACAACCTCTCCCTCAACGTGATCAAGACAAAGGAGATGATTGTGGACTACAAGAAAAGGAGGACCGAGCACGCCCCATTCTCATCGACAGGGCTGTAGTGGAGCATGTTAAGAGCTTCAAGTTCCTTGGCGTCTACATCACCAACAAACTAACATGGTCAAAGCACACCAGTCAGTCGTGAAGAGGGCACAACAAAACCTATTCCTCCCCCCACCCCCTCAGGAGACTGAAAATATTTGGCATGGGTCCTCAGATCCTCAAAGTTTTACAGCTGCACCATCGAGAGCATCCTGATGGGTTGCATCACTGCCTGATATGGCAACTTCTCGGTCTCCGACTGCAAGTAACTACAGAGGGTAGTGCGTACGGCCCAGTACATCACTGGGGCCAAGCTTTCTGCCATCCGGGACCTCTATACCAGTCAGTGTCAGAATAATGGTCAAAGACTCCAGCCACCCTAGTCATAGACTGTTCTCTCTCGCTCGGCAAGCGGTACCAGAGTGCCAAGTCTAGGTCCCAGAGCCTCCTAAATAGCTTCTACCCTCAAGCCATAAGACTCCTGAACAGTTAATGAAATGGCTACCCAGACTATTTTCATTGCCCTCCCCCACCCCATCTGGAACGCTGCTGCTACTCTTATCTATGCATAGTCACTTTAACTCTACCTACATGTACATATTACCTCGACACCGGTGCCCCCGCACATTGACTCTGTACCGGTACCCCCAGTATATAGCCCCGCTATTGTTATTTACTGCTGCTCTTTAATGATTTGTTATTCTTATCTCTTATTTTGGGGGGAGATATCTTCTCAAAACTGCATGTTTTTGTATTCGGCGCATGTGACAAATAAAATTTGATTTGTTTGAAAAGTCAAAGTCCTTTGGATTAGTTATTTGTACAGCTGCCACTAACTTGATTTCCTTGGGATTTTTCTCCTCTGTACTACCACTTAACTGTATTACCACCACAACTGTAGTCAGGAGTCACATGACCGCAGTGAAATTCCACATGACCATTTTGAGTCACGGTATCTAGGCTTCTCCAAAACTGTGCTCTGATGTCTCTGATGGTCGTTAGTAGCCTACCAAACTTGCTAACAGCCAGTCGCTAATGGCCGGTACTCAGCACTCTATTGTCCTTCTAAATCCCTCCGACATCAATACAAATGAAATTACACTTTATGAGTGCCCTGGTATTCTGAGTTTGAGTGGAATAGGATCACCTGTTTGGCAGCGAGAGCCAGCTCCTCATAACTGGTTGATGCATGGAATAAAGTGTTTGTTGCACAACATTTCTATAGGCAAGGCAATTGCATGAGAAAACAGATTTGCTGGCCTCTTTTTAATAGAGGACCCTTTAGCTTTCTATAGGCTAGGACTATTATATTTATTTCTCAACTTTCCATAGATTAAGCATTTTTAAAAACTAGAGTAGCCTGCCTGGCTGGCATGAAAATGAACAGTGGGAAAAGCGTCCTTTACTATTCAAGTGCATACTGATGACGTCTTTCGTTTTTACACTGCCCCTGCTCTGACAGGTGCATGATACATGTCCCATTTGAAATCGAAACAAATTTCACACACATTTAAAGCCAAGATTAAATTGAGAATAGTCTGAATGGTGAGAGTATTATCACTTGTGAATGATGCACAGCACATGCCTTTTTCTGTGTGCAACTTTTTCAAATCAGTCGCATGCATCATGTAGCCCAGCCCATGTTTTGCATCACAAAATGGTGTAGCCCAGCTGAACGGTGTTTCCTCAGACACAGTGGTGCAGCTGGTTTCCGGGTTAAGGGAGCAGTGTGTCATGAAGAAATGCGGCTTGGCAGGGTGGTTTTTCGGAGGACGCATGGCTCTCGACTGTCGCAGCGATGGGACAAGACTAACTACCACTTGGATATCACAAAATTGGGGAGGAAAAACGGGTAAAAAGTACAAAACGATAATAAAAAAAGGAATGGCTTGGAGATCGGTTGGTGACCACTGGTGTAAAGTAAATATATGCATTATTGGCAGTTGTCTCCCTCTTACCCTTTCTTGTCTTTAATGTCCTCAGTGATACTAGCCACCTTTTCCCCTTCTCTGTGCTCAGCTTTCCTTCTCCCTCGCTCTTCTCCTTTTTGTCTTCCACACTTTTTTATTGTCTTCCACGCTTTTACTCCTATTTGTCTTTCACGCTTTTACTCCTATTTGTCTTTCACGCTTTTACTCCTATTTGTCTTTCACGCTTTTCTCCTCTGGTTTCTCCATCTTCACAGCTGCTTTCCTGGGAGCCAGATAACAGAGAAGTACAAAGCATGTTCCATTTACTTGTTCCACTGCCATCTCTGCAGCTTATAAGCCTCTTACACCACTACAGATTTCTTCTAAACTTCCCATAGCAAAGTTAGGTTAAGGCCCAAATGGCACCCTATATAATGCACTAAAATGGTTTAGGGCCTATACAGCTCTGGTCAAAAGTAGTGCACTATATAGGGAATAGGATGCCATTTGACACACTTGTTTCTTCTAAACAAACTGCAGAGAGCAAACTCATTCATATAGGATGTTTCAGTGCTAGGGAGGAAGTAAGTGTGTGGGGAAAAATCTCAAAGAAATTGCTGATAGGGGCTTTCTTGGCTTGAGGGCTTTGACACTTTGTCCTCAGTTTCTTTCGGCTCCTTTACTGCCTTTTCATTTTTAGGACTTTTCTGCTTGTCTTTGTCATCCTTTACTGCCATCTTTTGAGTTTTACGGCTTTTTCCCTTTTCCCTCCAACTTCTTTCCATCATCCTCCCCCTTCTCGGTCATGGTCTCTTTCACATTTCTTTCTCCTTCTCTTCGTCTTTAGTCTTCTCTTCACCTGTCTCTTTCTGCTCTGTTTTTTTCCCCGGCTCTACCTTAGGCATACCCACACTTTTTCCCCACCTCCATCGCTTCCTCTTCATTCTCGACAGAGAGAGAGAGTGATGCAATACAAGGGGTAGGAAGCAACACATTTGTAATGGAGGAAAATAAACCTTACCTGTGCTGTCCTGTGTTTTGTCAACCCGTGCTCTTTTTTTCTGAGGTCCTTGTTCTTCCTTCACCTCCTCCTCACTGCCACTCCTGCTGTCCAGCTCTCTCTTTGGGAACAGCTTCCTTGCTACAGAGATGACACAGAAAAATAGAGATACATTATTACTGAGCATGTGTGCAATTATGCAGCCTAATTCCTTTTTCAAACAACTTGTGTGCAAGCTTCTCTTTACTTTTTGTAATAATTCCCACGCACCTGCAACGAGTAAGACCAGATGTGAGTTTATTTTTTTCATTTTTCAAACACCTTTGAAAATGCAAGCTGCACTAGATAACATGGACAGTTAACAGCGTGTTATTAGAGGCTGATGGACTTGTTTAGAGACTGACCGGTCCGGCGCTTGAGTATTACTGGAGGTGGACATGGCAGTTTCAGGGGTGGCAGCTGGGGTCACCGGTGTAGCAGGAGTGACGGGGGCAGCAGCAGGGTACAAGGGGGTGGGGAGTGCCTTGAATACTTCATCCTGTGGGGGAAAGAAAAAAGTTCTTACTCAGATCTACACACACACACACGTGCGTGCACACATACTTTGCCTCGTCTTTAATTGCATAGACCAGGGTCTTAAAGTAGGAGTGCTGATCTAGAACCCGTTTTGCCTTTTAGATTCTAATGAATAAGATTACATGGCCAGGGGGGACCTGATCCTACTATGAGGCGCTTTGTAAATACAGGCCCAGTGCAGGGTGTGCAAATAATCTCCTTATTAGAGAGGGTTTACATAGAGAAGGAAATGTGGTGGGAAATGTAGTAGCTACCTTGTCCTTCCTGGGTAGGACAGCTCTGTCCTCTTGTTCCTGTTTGACTGCCTGTTCTTTCCCGACTGGAGCCTCATCACTGTCCAGGATCTGACGACTGCGTTTACTGAACTTTTTGACTTGCGAATCAGGCTGGTTGTGGACTCCATTCGGCACTTTGAGAGAACTTTTGACAGGTCTAGCAAGTGTCGTGTCTTTGGCATCATTAAAAGTGAAGACTTTTAATTTCTTACTTTCACTTCTCTGTAATTATTATTATTACGCGATTAAACTAATCATGTAAATGTAATTAACTAGGAAGTCTGGGCACCAAGGAAATCTTATGATTAAAGTCATAATTTTCCTAATATAATTCTTCAGATGACTTAATATCTGATCCATTAGTCTAATTAATTATTCTTTACCTCATGTTAGTCTCATTCCAAATGTCGGAAATTGTAGGTTATATGCACGAACCCAGCCTTTACTATGAATCATCCATACACCAATTATCTTAATAGTTTATTTACTAACTAAATAATCACAGAAATGCATAAACAAACAGATATGGTTACAAGGAAATGATTGGGGAGGTTCCTTAGTGGGCTAAGCCAATATGACTGCTTGGTGGACAAAGGGAAGTGGGTGTGGACTGAACAGCGGGAAAGACCAACAAAAGGAATCACTACAGTTGATCATTATATTAATTGAAATGCTAATCCTTTGCACATGACTGCTCACTCATTCGGGAATAACTGCAATCAATATATATTCACGATCAGTGTGTTGTTGTGGAATCGTCCGTCTGTCAGAGTTCATACGAGTCTCTCTCGCTCTGCCTCCCTGAAGATCAAGTCTTACGTGGTTAAAATGGATACTTCAGAGTACCATTACGAAATGTTCTCATAGAATAGATGTTTCGGCAGTTGTCGGTAGAGGTCGACCGATTTATGATTTTTCAATGCCTATACCAATTATTGGAGGACCAAAAAAAAGCCGATGCCGATTTTTAATTAGTTTTTTAAATTTTTTATATATATTTGTATTAATGACAATTACAACAATACTGAATGAACACTTATTTTAAACATCAATAAAATGAATTTAGTCTCAAATAAATAATGAAACATGCTCAATTTGGTTTAAATAATGCACAAACAAAGTGTTGGAGAAGTAAAAGTGCAAAATATGCTATGTAAAAAAGCTCATGTTTAAGTTCCTTGCTCAGAACATGAAAACATATGAAAGCTGGTGGTTCCTTTTAACATGAGTCTTCAACATTCCCAGGTAATGTTTAGGTTGTAGTTATTATAGGACTATTTCTCTCTATACCATTTGTATTTCATATACCTTTGACTATTGGATGTTCTAATAGGTACTTTAGTATTGCCAGCCTAATTTCGGGAGTTGATAGGCTTGAAGTCATAAATATCGCAACGTTTGAAGCACAGTGAAGAGCTGCTGACAAATGCAGGAAAGTGCTGTTTGAATGAATGCTTACGAGCCTGCTGCTGCCTACCACCGCTCAGTCAGACTGCTCTATCAAATCAGACTTAATTATAATATAATAACACGCAAATACGAGCCTTAGGTCATTAATATGGTCAAATACGGAAACTATCATTTAAAAAAAAAAAACATTCATTCTTTCAGTGAAATACAGAACCAACGGGTGGCATTTATAAGTCTATATATTGCTGTTACATTGCACAACCTTCAATGTTACGTCATAATTATGTAAAATTCTGGCAAATTAGTTTGCAACAAGCCAGGCGGCCCAAACTGTTGCATATACCCTGACTCTGAGCGCAATGAAGGCAAGAGAAGTGACAATTTCCCTAGTTAATATTTCCTGCTAACATTAATTTCTATTAACTAAATATGCAGGTTTAAAAATATATACTTCTGTGTATTGATTTTAAGAAAGGCATTGATGTTTATGGTTAGGTATATTCGTGCAACGATCGTGCTTTTTTCGCAAATGCGCTTCTGTTAAATCATCCCCCGTTTGGCGAAGTTTATTGTCTTTGTTAGGAAGAAATGGTCTTCACACAGTTTGAAACAAGCCAGGCGGCCCAAACTGCTGCATATACACTGACTGTTGCACAGAACGCAAGAGAAGTGACACAATTTCCCCAGTTAAAAGAAATTCATGTTAGCGGGCAATAAACTAAATATGCAGGTTTAAAAATATATACTTGTGTATTGATTTTAAGAAAGACATGGATGTTTATGGTGAGGTACACATTGGCGAAGTAGGCTGTGATTCAATGATAAATTAACAGGCACCGCATTGATTATTTGCAACCCAGGACAAGCTAGATAAACTAGTAATATCATCATTGATTGTTTTTTTATAAGATAAGTTTAATGCTAGCTAGCACCTTGGTTCCTTGCTGCACTCACATAACAGGTAGTCAGCCTGCCACGCAGTCTCCTGTGGAGTGCAATGTAATCGGCCATAATCTGTGTCCAAAAATGCAGATTACCGATTGTTATGAAAACTTGAAATCGTCCCTAATTAATCAGCCATTCCGATTAAATCGGCCGACCTCTAGTTGTCGGTCTTCACATCCCGGGTGGGGGGGGGGGGGGGGGGGTGTGAGAGCCAATGACTTGGTTGAACTTGAAAGGAATACAATTCTCCTTCCTTTAAAAGGTTTATCACCTTACATTTCACAAATAGTTTTATCTTTACTCATTAATTTTATACAAGAATTGGATGCAAACACCATAATTGATAAATGTACATATTCAAAGATCTAGTCGTGTGTTTCCTGTCCTCTCGGAGGTCACCAAATGAAACACACTCGTCATACCCGTCCCTTAAGTGTCCACGGACTATTCCCACCTCACAAGTGGACCTTTTGTATCAAATCCCCAAAATGGGGATTTAGGAGTTATCCATGTGAAATCCTTTGTTCTCTCTGTGTCTCTTTCTGTAGACCGACACTGCAACAAATTATCATATCATCCTTTGCTTTCATCACAGCTAATTGCTTTGTCATCCAAGCAACGGCTAGGCCCCAAGTGGCTAGGTCCCAATTCCTTTTTGTAGTGCACTGCTTTTGACCAGGACGCATAGAAGTCTGGTCAAAAGTACTGCAATATGTGCCATTTGAGACGCAGATGGGGTACAGTTTAAGCTTGAGGCATTTCCAAGTTATATTCTTAAAGAATCAACAGTACCAGTCAAAAGTTGACACACCTAATTCCAGGGTTTTTCCCTTTTTCTTTATTATTTTCTACGTTGTAGAATAGCATAGACAAACTATGAAAACACAATCATGTAGTTTAAAAAATAAAGTGTTAAACAAATCAAAATATATTTGAGATTCTTCAAAGTAGCCACAGATTGCCTTGACAGCTTTGCACACTCTTGCCATTCTCTCAACCAGCTTCCTGATGTAGTCATCTGGAATGCATTTAAATTAACAGTTCATTTGTGGAAATACCATTCCAAGATGGCGTAGCAGTCAGACGTCTTTGTCTTGTCTCGTCCCATGTAAATATATTTTTATATATTTTTCTTTTCCCTAAAACACTTCAGCGAACAGGCCTTTCTAAACGACCTGGCCAGGGTATCCTGGAATGACATTGACCTCATTCCGTCAGTAGAGGATGCCTGGTTATTCTTTAAAAGTGCCTTCCTCACCATCTTAAATAAGCATGCTCCATTCAAAAAATGTATAACTAGGAATATATATAGCCCTTGGTTCACTCCAGACCTGTCTGCCCTTGACCATCACATCATTACCATCGAATAGCCCCCGTGATATGCAACTTTTCAGGGAAGTTTAGGTACCAATATACACAGGCAGTTAGGAAAGCTAAGGCTAGCGTTTTCAAGCAGAAATTTGCATCCTGTAGTACAAACTCAAGTGTTCTGGGACACTGTAAAGTCCATAGAGAATAAGAGCACCTCCCAACTGCCCACTGCACTAAGGCTAGGAAACAATGTCACCACCGATAAATCCACAATAATTGATCATTTCAATTAGCATTTTTCTACGTCTGGCCATGCTTTCCACCTGGCTACCCCTACCCCGGTCAACAGTCCTGCGCTCCCCACAGCAACTCGCCCAAGCCTCCCCACTTCTCCTTCACCCAAATCCAGAAAGCTGATATTCTGAAAGAGCTGCAAAATCTGGACCCCTACAAATCAGCCGGGCTAGACAATCTGGACCCTCTTTCTGAAATTATCTGCCGAAATTGCAACCCCTATTACTAGCCTGTTTAACCTCTCATTCATACCGTCTGAGATTCCCATAGATTGGAAAGCTGCCGTAGTCATCCACCTCTTCAAAGGGAGGGACACTCTTGACCCAAACTGCTACAGACCTATATCTATTCTACCCTGCCTTTCTAAGGTCTTTGAAAGCCAAGTTAACAAACAGATTACCGACCATTTTGAATCTGAACATACCTTCTCCGCTATGCAATCTGGTTTCAGAGGTGGTCATGGGTGCACCTCAGCCACGTTTAAGGTCCTAAACGATATCATAACCGCCATCGATAAGAGACATTACTGTGCAACCTTATTCATCGACCTGGCTAAGGATTTCGACTCTGCCAATCACAACATTCTTATTGGCAGACTCAACAGCCTTGGTTTCTCAAATGATCGCTTGGTTCACCAACTACTTCTCCGATAGAGTTCAGTATGTCAAATCGGAGGGCCTGTTGTCCGGACCTCTGGCAGTCTCTATGGGGGTGCCACAGGGTTCAATTCTCAGGCCGACTCTTCTCTGTATATATCAATGTCGCTCTCGCTGCTGGTGATTCTTTGAGCCACCTCTACGCAGACGACACCATTCTGTATACCTCTGGCCCTTTGTTGGACACTGTGTCAACTAACCTCCAAGATGAGCTTCAATGCCATGCAACTCTCCTTCTGTGGCCTCCAACTGCTCTTAAATGCAAGTAAAACTGAATGTATGCTCTTCAACCGATCGCTGCCCGCCCACCCATCCAGCATCACTACTCTGGATGGTTCTGACTTAGGTATTTGTAGTTGTCCACATATTCTAGGTGTCTGATTAGACTGTAAACTCTCCTTCCAGACTCACATTAAACATCTCCAATACAAAATTAAATCTAGAATCGGCTTCCTATTTCGCAACAAAACATCCTTCACTCATGCTGCCAAACATCATAAAACTGAGCATCCTACCGATCCTAGACTTCTGCGATGTAATTTATAAAATAGCTTCCAATACTCTACTCAGCAAACTGGATGCAGTCTATCACAGTGCCATCCGTTTTGTCACCAAAGCCCCATATACTACCCACCACTGCGACCTGTATTCTCTCGTTGGCTGGCCCTCGCTTCATACTCATTGCCAAACCCACTGGCTCCAGGTCATCTACAAGTCTCTAAATGGTAAAGCCCTGCCTTATCTCAGCTCACTGGTCACCATAGTAGCACCCACCCGTCGCACGAGCTCCAGCAGGTATATCTCACTGGTCACCCCCAAAGCCAATTCTTCCTTTGGCCGCCTCTCCTTCCAGTTCTCTGCTGCCAATGACTGGAACGAACTGCAAAAATCTCTGAAACTGGAGACTCCCTCTCTAGCTTTAAGCACCAGCTGTCAGAGCAGCTCACACATCTCTGTAAATAGCTCATCCAATCTACCTCATCCACATACTGTATTTATTCATCTTGCTCCTTTGCACCCCAGTATCTCAACTTGCACATTCATCTTCTTGCCATATTATGGCAAGAACAGCTCAGCTCTAGTGGTGTGGGGGCTGTGCTTTGGCAAAGTGGGTGGGGTTATATCCTTCCTGTTTGGCCCTGTCCGGGGGTGTCCTCGGATGGGGCCACAGTGTCTCCTGACCCCTCCTGTCTCAGCCTCCAGTATTTATGCTGCAGTAGTTTATGTGTCGGGGGGCTGGAGTCAGTTTGTTATATCTGGAGTACTTCTCCTGTCCTATTCGGTGTCCTGTGTGAATCTAAGTGTGCGTTCTCTAATTCTCTCCTTCTCTCTTTCTTTCTCTCTCTCGGAGGACCTGAGCCCTAGGACCATGCCCCAGGACTACCTGACATGATGACTCCTTGCTGTCCCCAGTCCACCTGGCCATGCTGCTGTTCCAGTTTCAACTGACCTGAGCCCTAGGACCATGCCCCAGGACTACCTGACATGATGACTCCTTGCTGTCCCCAGTCCACCTGGCCATGCTGCTGCTCCAGTTTCAACTTCCACCTGACTGTGCTGCTGCTCCATTTTCAACTGTTCTGCCTTATTATTATTCGACCATGCTGGTCATTTATGAACATTTGAACATCTTGGCCATGTTCTGTTATAATCTCCACCCGGCACAGCCAGAAGAGGACTGGCCACCCCACATAGCCTGGTTCCTCTCTAGGTTTCTTCCTAGGTTTTGGCCTTTCTAGGGAGTTTTTCCTAGCCACCGTGCTTCTACACCTGCATTGCTTGCTGTTTGGGGTTTTAGGCTGGGTTTCTGTACAGCACTTTGAGATATCAGCTGATGTACGAAGGACTATATAAATACATTTGATTTGATTTCTGCACATCCTACCATTCCAGTGTTTAATTGCTATATTGTAATTACTTTGCCACCATGGCCTATTTATTGCCTTACCTCTCTTATCCTACCTCATTTGCACATGCTGTATATAGATTTTTCTACTGTATTATTGATTGTATGTTTCTTCAATAAGTGACTGTTGTATGTGTCTCACTGCTTTGCTTTATCTTGGCCAGGTCGCAGTTGCAAATGAGAACTTGTTCTCAACTAGCCTACCTGGTTAAATAAAGGTGAAATATATATATTTTTAAATTAAATTTAAAAAATGCTTTCCTTAATGCGTTTGAGCCAATCAGTTGTGACAAGGTAGGGATGGTATAAGATAACCCTATTTGGTAAAAGACCAAGTCCATATTATGGCAAGAACAGCTCAAATAAGCAAAGAGAAACGACAGTCCATCATTACCTTAAGACATGAAGGTCAGTCAATGTGGAAAATGTCAACAACCTTAAGTTTCTTCAGTTGCAAAAAACATCCAGGTCTATGATTAAACTGGCTCTCATGAGGACTGCTACAGGAAAGGAAGACCCAGAGTTACCTCTACTGCAGAGGATAAGGTCACTTGACCTCTGAAATTGCAGCCCAAATAAATGCTTCAGAGTTCAACAGACACATCTCAACATCAATTGTTCAAAGGAGTCTGTGTGAATCAGGCCTTCGTGGTTGAATTGCTGCAAAGAAACCACTACTAAAGGATACCAATAATAAGAAGAGACTTGCTTGGGTCAAGAAACACAAGCAATGGACATTAGACCGGTGGAAATCTGTCCTTTGGTCTGATGAGTCCAAATGTGAGACTATTGGTTCCAGCCGCCGTGTCTTTGAGACGCAGAGTAGGATAATCTCTTCGTGTGATTCCCACCGTGAAGCATGGAGGAGGAGGAGTGATGGTGTGGGAGTGCTTTGCTGGTGACACTTTCTGTGATTTATTTAGAATTCAAGGCACACTATACTAGCATGGCTGCCGCAACATTCTGCAGCAATACCCCATCCCATCTGGTTTAAGCTTAGTGGGACAATCATTTGTTTTTCAACAGGAAAATGAACCAAAAACACACCTCCAGGCTGTGTAAGGGCTATTTGACCAATGAGAGTGATTGCGTTCTGCATCAGATGACCTCTCCCCAATCAAACGACCTCAACCTAACTGAGATGGTTTGGGATGAGTTGGACTGCAGAGTGAAGGAAAAGCAGCCAACACCAGCAAATGTGGGAACTCCTTCAAGACTTTTGGAAACGCATTCCTTATGAAGTTTGTTGAGAGAATGCAAAGAGTGTGCAAAGCTGTCATCAAGGCAAAGGGTAGCTACTTTGAAGAATCTCATGTGTACTGGTTCTGTACATCATTAAATGTATAAGTCCAAAAATGTATGTAGAAACTAAGGATTTTAGCTTTAAAACACTTACTCTAGTTTCTCCTTCACTGGTCCATCAAACTTTGCTTTCCTTTGCCAGTTTGGGACTGGAAGAAAGAGCTATAGAAAATGGAAGAGAAGTCAGAAACATAAATATGGACTGTCAACAAGGCAAAGGTATACAGAGTCATAGCTAGATGTCTATTTAGGTAGGTGTCAACTTGAATTTTGAGTCAGTATTAGGGTGTTAGGTCTAGTGACAAAACCTGGACGCTGTGCGAGAATTCTACTGTTTGATAATGGTGCTCACTTTATGAAAAATGCTTTTTTGATCAACTGAATTGAAATATGTGCATAAATATCTTCCTTAATAGGTTGTGAATAAGGTATGTTTAATGTCTGATAAATAGTTTGTGATCATTTCTCTATCGGGGAGCTCCCACAAATCAGTGGGACCAGAACGGTTTGACGCTTCGTCCATTTCAGGTGGCGTTATCTTGTCCAATCATATACAATTAGGGTATCACCTCCAAGTTCACTGACGTCTGGAATGAGTTTTGTGGAGGAGCAAGCTAAAATAAAAATAAAATGCCTAAGTGATAAGGTAAGCAAGGTTCCATCTACGTGACTCAAACGCATATCACTAGGTAGCTAACGCGTTAAACAGCTCAGATTCTTTGGAACAGTTTGCATGCGGAATTGTTGAAGCGATCATGTTTACTGCGAGTAGGCCGATATCGTTTATTGTATAAGCTCTGAAAATGTCTTGTTGATTGGTCGTTCCTCCTTGAGATATGAGTTTTAGTTTGTTAACCTGAGTTCACCTGTGTTGTTGGTCCCATTTTTGTAAAAGGCTTCGTCACATTGACCTGTGCATTAATTAGCACAAGATTCAAGTGCGCTTGAAGTTACTTGGATAATGTCGAAGACACTGGCTGTACTAAAACGTTAAAGTTACTTACGCTATGCTTCGCTGCATGTTATTTAATTTTCCGTTGTGGTCAATTGTATTTAAATGCAAATTCCTTGCTTAACACTGAAATTAAACCAACACCACACGGACATTACCTGTGCAGAAATGCGATCGAAATGTTCGGTGACTTCAGACGATTCTCCCGGGGAAATGTTTTTTGAGCCATTAGCAGCTGTGATACTGTCTCCAGCTGGAGTGGAGTCGTGTAGCTACAGCACGATACTGGTGATTTATGGGGATGCTTTATTAGTCTTTAGGTAGACCAAATAGTTTTATTTTTTTATATTCATAAAGCACAGGACAACAATTTGACAAGTGAAATATTTGATAATACATAAACTACATCTCTGTTGAAGATTGTAGAAAGTTCACTGTTCATACAATTCATCATACATATCATACAGTTGCTATTTATCTGCTCTATACATGAAGTGCTTTGTTACACAAACATATTATAAAACGACCTCAATAGGAACAATACTATTATAAAATTGTAACTTCAATATCAGCCTTTTCAGCAAAAAACTACAGACAAAGACCTATTATAATGTCAAGAGGAAATTCTCTCCTGCATTTCACCTCCTCTGACTCTACTCTCCATCAACATTTCCCACATTTCTCTCTCCTGTTTTGATCCCACTCTCTTTCGCTCCCAGTCCCACACGAAGGGTGGTGGTTCTGTTCACATTGTTCAAACCCCACTCTGAGCCCACCTTGGTTGGCCAGCCGTTGGGGTGGAGGTGTAAAGCAGCAGTGATGGGAGGTGGAAGGACTGTTGAGAGTTCACTCGGGTTAGAGCTCCCAGGAGGAGGGGGCACAGAGAGGAAAGGTAAGTGTCCCTGAAGATAGTGGGACTGAGGGAACGGGATTGGCTTCTGGAGGCAGTACGGAAGCAGGAGAGGGTGTGTGACGCACTGGAGGGCTGTCAATCAAAAGAAAGACAGACAGACACCACACACAGTCAGTCAGCCACATACACATTGATTTACATCAAAAGATGGCACAAATATCTTGAGGACAAGGGGCTATATGTATTATGCATCTCAGAGTAGGAGTGCTGATCTAGGATCAGTTCTCTCTTGTCCATATAATCTTATTCATTGTAATCTGAAAGGCAAAACAGCACTCCTAATCTGAGAAGGTTGATACATACAGCCCCTGAAATCTTGGAGGCCAAAATGAGCACTGAGTAACATCAAATCAATTGAAGCGGAATGATATGATCAATCATCAATATGGTGGAGTGTGTTATCATGAGGTTTTATGGGAGGGAGGGTTGGGTTCTTACCTCTGTCCATCATGGCCCCTCTCCCTCCTCCACACAGTGGGGCCCCAGTCACCCCACCCTCAGGGAGGGGGAACGGAAGAGGGGCACTCTGTACCAGCTGGGAGGGACAGGGATGGTATGGAGATGGTCAAAAAGAGAAGGTGTGTTCATAACATTACATCCTTACATGCAGTGAGGTTGGTATGGTTGTGAGATGGTAGGATATGTGTAATTATCTGTGTCCCAAATGGAACCCTATTCCCTGTATAGTGCACTACTTTAGACCATAGCTCTTTATAGGGAACCGGGTGCCTTTTGGGACGCACACCTTGAGATAAACGGGGGATATAATGACCTGGTGGCAAGGTGGGTACCCTGGGTAGTTAACCAGGATCAGTTTACTGAAGTTAAACTTGTAGGTGAATCTCTTCCCTTTGGTCTTATGAAGAATCCTCTTATTATAGTAGTACCTGTTGGTAACAAAGAAGGAGCAACAGTAGTATTGACACTGTATGTGTAGCAGTGGAGGCTGCTGAAGGGAGGACGGCTCATAATAATGTCTGGAATGGAGCCAATGGAACGGCATCAAACCATGTGTTTGTGTTTGATACCATTCCACTGATGCCGCTCCAGCCATTACCACGAGCCCTTCCTCACCAACTAAGGTGCCACCAACCTCCTGTGATATGTAGCCTGATCCACCATCCTGACTTCACTAAGGTCGAGATCAGGATGGTTGAACGAGGCTACTGTATGTGAGTTTAGCGTGTGTGTGTGTGTGTGTGCGTGCATGCATGACTTGTGTGTTTGTGGAATTACAGTTACATCTGTAAAACATCATCATCATCACCATTTGAGTGTGTTATGTCACCTCACCTCAGTGCTCTGCTCAGCTTGTCATAGTTCATGTGGGGTTTGCCTTTCCTTTCTCCCCACAGCCTCGCCAGCCTCTCAGGGTCTCTGATGACAAACTCCCCCCACTCCCCTCCCCATCCGATCGCCCCGCCCTCACCCCGCCCAAGGAGTTCCAACAGGAAGTGCCACAGCTGCACCTGTCTGGAACCAGGTGACCATGCAGGCTTGTATGCCCAATCAGGGAATAACACTGCTAACAGGAAGAGACAGGAGGAATCGTTAGATTAAACACACAGGCTCTTTATCAGTTTGGTTTTCTTCCATTCCTCGCATCCTCTCTCCTCACCTACTTCTCAACCGTATTGTAGTAGAAGGTCAGAGGTCCTTTCCTTCGGACCTTCGTCTCCAATTAGTTTTGAGAAGGACGAGAGGAGAGAGGATGCAAGCAAATCAAGGAAATACGATTGAGATTTGCTTGCAGAGAGAAATGCATAGACACAGACACCTACGTAGACCACGCAAACCTCAATTTGCAATGGTAGCAAATGCATTGTAAAATGTGCGCACACACTGTACCTGCCCAGTGCCTAAATTATGTCATTACTTACTCATGTTTTAGGGACACAATATAAAGTGGGACCCTTACTTCTGCTCCAATATGGTGAGGGAAGGGATCCTATAGAGGCGTGACAGTTACACTGCATCTGTAAAAAATCATCATCGTCATCTTTATCTTCGTCGCCATAATCATCATCACTACCACGGTGAAGCCATATTTTCAAGAACATCTGTAAAGTTGTTTGATTATCTTCATTACCACAGTAAGGTATTGAAATAAGGTATATAAATCACTTTCTTTCATCTTTCTTTATGAAGTGGATGACAAATGACAGTAACAGTCACAGCAGAAATGCAGTCAATAATCATATTAGAAAACTTCAAATGTATAAAGATTTGTTTCTATAAATGTCAAATATTTATGTTAAGATGTTACAATAGCAATCCAATGTCATCCTAAGCAGCTGATTCCTCTTCACACTGAAGTAATATGATTGCATCATCATTGTTGATGGCCTCCAAAAATACCATTCCACCAACCTAGACTGAAACGTGCATTTAATCATGGGACAAATAAAACATACCGTCTCTTAAAATGTCATTCGTTTGTTTGTAAAAATGCTCACATTTAGAAAGGAAAGCAGACAATTTCATGTAATTTGTAGTTTTGTTACAACTTCTTAGCAAATAGATATACAGTACAGTTATAAGAACCAACAAACAATTGCAGCATGAAAGCAGAATCGGCCATCACAGCACACAGCTGAACTGCGGATGTTTTTACTCAACAACCTATACGATTCCTCCAATTTCAGGAACAGAATAGAATCGAATAACTTTATTTTTCCCTTGGGTGAACTTCTTATTTTTTGGAGTGGTTAAACAATGAACTAACACAAGCAGAGGAGGAAATGTGATATAAGAGTGGTGCTATAGTTACCTCTGTGGCCAGTGTTGCAGAAATGTAGGCTGATGCTTCTCCAGATGAGCAGAGAAGAGCAGTTTGTCTGTTAGTCCCCTTGACGAAGTCTGGACAGATTGAGGGACAGCAGTCTGTCAGAATCGAGCTTATACCCCCATCCCATCTACCTTTCTCTCCTACCCTCCTCCTTCCTCGCTCTCCACGCCTTCCACTGTTCTTCTTTCCTACCGTCCCATGATCTAGACTTAAACTAAAGAGATCGCTATGATTGCCAGTGTGGTGACATTCAAAATGTACATATTTATTTATTTCTTTGTCAGGGACCATGTACAACATGCCATTGCACCAGATTTAGCTAGATCGCTAATTTTCATCTGTTGTCCCTGGGCAGAAAACAATCATCAATACATCATTACAATGCTACGATATAACACACTATTAATATATACAATATAACAAATCATAATATACAACAATAGACAATATAATGATAATATTACATCACAGTTTAAATGTCCCGTTGGTCCTACAGTATCTAACAACATAAGAGTCGGAACGTCCAAGCAAACCATATGGGCTCTGGTCAAAAGTAGTACACTGTATAGGGAATAGGGTTCCTTTTAGGACACAGTCTGTTTTCACCTATGAATAGTGTCTTTGATCAAGGAACAGCAAGGCAGACAGTATAAGTAAAGTTAGGGGGAGATGGGTTCTGGTCAAAAGTAGTACACTGTATAGGGAATAGGGTTCCTTTTAGGACGCAGTCTGTTTTCACCTATGAATAGTGTCTTTGATCAAGGAACAGCAAGGCAGACAGTATAAGTAAAGTTAGGGGGAGATGGGTTCTGGTCAAAAGTAGTACACTGTATAGGGAATAGGGTTCCTTTTAGGACGCAGTCTGTTTTCACCTATGAATAGTGTCTTTGATCAAGGAACAGCAAGTCAGACAGTATAAGTAGAGTTAGGGGGAGATGGGTTCTGGTCAAAAGTAGTACACTGTATAGGGAATAGGGTTCCTTTTAGGACGCAGTCTGTTTTCACCTATGAATAGTGTCTTTGATCAAGGAACAGCAAGTCAGACAGTATAAGTAGAGTTAGCCAGTATCATCAGAGCCCATCTCCCCCTATCTCAATCGCAGTATACATGAGTGTTTCATTGAAACTTCGTCAAAGGTGATTAGGCTCATACTGTGTCCGGGCCTCTGCCCTTTTCAAGTGTTAAAAATAAGATTTACAATAACACTTCTAATGCAGCAATGGTTGCTGAAGAGCACTTTATTCTCGATATAGCAATGGTTTGATAAAGGTGTGGAATCAGTGCACCCTTCCCGCCCGCTGTCCCCTCAGATACGATAGCTGACACCGGAGGCTTTTAATTCCAGTGTAAATACAAATACTCTTCCAGACAGACATCAATTATGCATGCTGCTAATTGAGTTGAATGTTGTGCTTTGAGCAGTCTTGGGACTCCGGGTCACATGCAGGTGGATCGCCTGAAACCAGACACACATGCATGCACCCCACACACACATACAGAGCCGTTGGCAGCCCAAAAGGGATACACTGGTGACACAGCCTACAGTGGACATAGATCACACACAGAGTTACAGATACAAGAGGCATTGAAGTCATCATTGGGGGTGTCAAAAATATGTTTCAGTTTGGCGTAAAATGCCTTGTTTTTTCCCCCCTCTGACTCCGCATGCTATTGGACCAGTCAGTCGTCAACATTGCAATGCTCAATAGAAAACCCAACTTGCACACAGGAATTTGGTTTTACAACAACTTGCTCTGAGCTTCTTCTCCTCTTTCAATAGTATGTACTGTCTGAATTCCAAATGGCCCCCTATTCCCTACATAGTGCACTTTTTTTTGACCAGATCCTTGTGGGCCCTGGTCAAAAGTAGTGCACTATAAAGGAATAGGGGGCCAGTTCAGACGCTGCATATGTCCACTGTGACTAAACTTATCATAGTGTTTTGTATGTATGTGCATGAATGGGATGGGGGGGAGCTAAATAAGGATTACCTTCTTCTAAAAGGACTACTGTTTGTTTTACAGCTGACGACCCAGAAGCTTAATCTGCTACTTAGCTTAGCCTCTGTTCAATCTCTTTCCGCGACTTTTCATGCCTCCGTCCTCTCCTCCTCTCTCTCCCTTCAAACCGTCCATTTAAATCCTTTCCACACCCAATTTCTCTTCCTTTTTTCCCACTCTCCTCTTCTTTTCCTTTCACTGACAGAGATAGTTTTGTGAGTGAAGGGATATGGTGAGAGAACTGTTTATGATACAGGTTGATGATTCCATAGTATGTATGAGAGGGGAAAGTGTGGTCGTGTTCTAAATGGCTACCTATTTTCTATGGGCCCTGGGAAAAAGTGGCCCACTACAAAGGGTATAGGATGCCGTTTGGGATGCTGAAGCCTGTATGGGAGACAGGATGATGGTATTGTGTGGGATGAGGGTCATGCTGCAGGTCTTAGGGTCAAATCCTGTTAGGAGTAAGAGGGATGAAGGTTTTAGTGTTTTTTCAGGGCCTAGTATTCAGTCATGGCAATGAGTTTAGTGGGAACATCAGTTCTCATCATGTGTGTATGTGAGAATGGAAAGTGTACGTTTGTGGCTTTATCCCAAATGTTACACTGTTCCCTATGCAGTGCACTACTTTTGACCAGAGCCCTGGTTAAAAGTAGTGCACTATATAGGGAATGGGTTGCTATTTGTGACAAACACGTGTGTGTGTGTTGAACAGGACCCAGATTACCGCCCCACTCTTTTTTTGCTAATGCCCTCTGAGCTAAAGCCACTTAAACCCAGAAGGTTACAGGACCAATAGTCTTTTCCTCCCTCTTTCCTTGAATGTGCCCCAAATGGCACCTTATTCCATGCATAGTGCAGGCCCCGGTCAAAAGTAGTGCACTACATAGGGTATAGGTTGCCATTTGGGATGTACTCCTTTTCTCCCCAAAAAACACTTGTCTGTCTTTTTTCCTGCTGACTCTTCTCTCACCCTCCCTCTCCCACTCTCTCTCCAGGGAGCTTGTGGTTTTTGAAAGGTTTCTCAATGTTCCTAATCCTTCCATCTCTTTGTCGGGGAAAAAATATATCCGCATGAAACTCAAGAAGAGCCCAAAAGGAGCTAGGTTAGGTGTGTGACTGTGTGTGTGTGTGAGGTCATAAAAAATGTGTGCACCTTTGGTTCACTGGTGTACATCACAAGGCATAGAACTGGCATAGAACTGGCATGGAACTGGCATGGAACTGGCATGGAACTGGCATAGAACTGCTCTAAACGTTTAATTTGGATAGAATATAACTGGATCGTTCCTCCAATTTAGTGCCGTTTGAGAAGTGTAACTGTTAAAAAAATAAATAAATTGAATATCACCTAATTTTAACATTGTCATAAAACTCATATGTTTTTATTATTATTTAACCAGGCAAGTCAGTTAAAAACAAATTCTTATTTACAATGACAGCCTACCCCGGCCAAACCGAGATGAAGCTGGGCCAATTGTGCATCGCCCTATGGGACTCCCAATCACGGCCAGTTGTGATACAGCCTGGAATCAAACCAGGGTCTGTAGTGTACTGAAATGCAGTGCCTTAGACCGCTGCGCCACTCGGGAGCTCATGTTCATAAACAACATTTTCCCCATCTCAAGAGGTTGAATAAAAAAATAACTACAGTAAGTGCCAAATAAAGTAGCAGGGTTAGCTGACAGGGTTGACAACTTCTTCTTAAATCAGCCATACATCCCCTTGTCACAGCGTGATTGGAACCAAGGTTGTGTGCAACAGAGTGGAAATGTAATGCAAGCTTCACAAAACATTTTAATTGAACATTTCTAGCCTATCTATGGGTAACAGGGTTGATGACAGTGGAGGCTGCTGAAGGGACAACAGCTCATAATAATGGTCGGAACGGAGCAAATGGAACGGAATGAAACTCCTGGAAACCATGTGTTTGATCCCATTCCACTGATTCAACTCCAGTCATTACCACAAGCCCGTTCTCCCCAATTTAAGGTGCCACCAACCTCCTGTGGTTGATTTTATGCTCAGCTCAGTTTTCCACCACAAAATGCCCAAAAAGAGTAGAACCAGCTCACCTGATTTTACTATTAGATTTTCAATGTTTGTTTTGAAAATAATATTTAATAATAGTTTCACCATATTAAAAAATAGTTCAGTTCATGTAACAGGGTTGACGTTAAAATGAGGTACAGACATAAATCAATCTTCAGAAATGACTTTGTCAAAGCAACAAAATAACCAGGGCTTTAAAATGATGGTGAAACTTGGATACATTTTGGGATTCAGTGGGTTCAAATCTTAGAAGTGACACAGGGGGAGGGACATGTAAAAATGCCTTTTCATGTAAAACAAAATCTGATTTATTGAATTCTCAATATTGTCTATTGTAAAGGGTACTTCATTTTAAAGGGATTCTCTGGTACTTGTTTATACTTTTTAGCCAGTAGTTCTGAAAGCAGCACTCACGAGCCAAAAGTGGTCCCTGAAAATGGTGTACTATGTCACATGTGCACCCCGTCATTGCTCTCTTTCGCGCTCTGCTGTGTGTGCATCATACTAGCTGTCATTCATATGGCGAGGGACTGAAGCCTATTGGTTGAACTCTAATTGCTTGGGGGCTGGCCCACATGGGGGAAAATGTAGGGGAATTGGTGCAGCACAGCTTCCAGAAAAAAAGTTGCTTTCAAGCTAAGGATTTTGTGGCTAATTGAGGTAAAACAATAATTCTGCTCATAGATTTAGCATATTTATAACTGGGTGGTTCAAGCCCTAAATTCTGATTGGCTGACGGCCATGGTATATCAGAACATTTATTTTTTTACTCAAATTACATTGGTAACCATTTTGTAATCACGTTGTCGTGCCTAAGAACAGCCCTTAGCCGTGGTATATTCGCCATATACCACACCCCCAAGGCCCTATTGCTTAAATTAACAACTGACAGATCCAGCCCAAAGCTGGAAGTTAAAAAAATACTAAGATGCCAAAGTTCGAGCATGTCTAAAATAAGTATTTTAAAAATAAATATTGGTGCAAAATGTCTATTCAAAATATCAACGGGTCTCAAAAGGCACTCATTTTGTGAAATGACACGAACTACACTGCTCAAAAAAATAAAGGGAACACTTAAACAACACAATGTAACTCCAAGTCAATCACACTTCTGTGAAATCAAACTGTCCACTTAGGAAGCAACACTGACAATAAATTTCACATGCTGTTGTGCAAATGGAATAGACAACAGGTGGAAATTATAGGCAATTAGCAAGACACCCCCAATAAAGGAGTGGTTCTGCAGGTGGTGACCACAGACCACTTCTCAGTTCCTATGCTTCCTGGCTGATGTTTTGGTCACTTTTGAATGCTGGCGGTGCTTTCACTCTAGTG
Source organism: Oncorhynchus nerka (assembly GCF_034236695.1). NCBI lineage: Eukaryota > Metazoa > Chordata > Actinopteri > Salmoniformes > Salmonidae > Oncorhynchus > Oncorhynchus nerka. Next base: position 55,829,814 of record NC_088415.1, read on the forward strand.
GTAGCATGAGACGGAGTCTACAACCCACACAAGTGGCTCAGGTAGTGCAGCTCATCCAGGATGGGACATCAATGCGAGCTGTGGCAAGAAGGTTTGCTGTGTCTGTCAGCGTAGTGTCTAGAGAATGGAGGCGCTACCAGGAGACAGGCCAGTACATCAGGAGACGTGGAGGAGGCCATAGGAGGGCAACAACCCAGCAGCAGGACCGCTACCTCCGCCTTTGTGCAAGGAGGAGCCGGAGGAGCACTGCCAGAGCCCTGCAAAATGACCTCCAGCAGGCCCAAATGGGCATGTGTCTGCTCAAACGGTCAGAAACAGACTCCATGAGGGTGGTATGAGGGCCCTACGTCCACAGGTGGGGGTTGTGCTTACAGCCCAACACTGTGCAGGACGTTTGGCATTTGCCAGAGAACACCAAGATTGGCAAATTCGCCACTGGCACCCTGTGCTCTTCACAGATGAAAGCAGGTTCACACTGAGCACGTGACAGAGTCTGGAGACGCCGTGGAGAACGTTCTGCTGCCTGCAACATCCTCCAGCATGACCGGTTTGGCGGTGGGTCAGTCATGGTGTGGGATGGCATTTCTTTGGGGGGCCGCACAGCCCTCCATGTGCTCGCCAGAGGTAGCCTGACTGCCATTAGGTACCGAGATGAGATCCTCAGACCCCTTGTGAGACCATATGCTGGTGCGGTTGGCCCTGGGTTCCTCCTAATGCAAGACAATGCTAGACCTCATGTGGCTGGAGTGTGTCAGCAGTTCCTGCAAGAGGAAGGCATTGATGCTATGGACTGGCCCGCCCGTTCCCCAGACCTGAATCCAATTGAGCACATCTGGGACATCATGTCTCGCTCCATCCACCAATGCCACGTTGCACCACAGACTGTCCAGGAGTTGGCAGATGCTTTAGTCCAGGTCTGGGAGGAGATCCCTCAGGAGACCATCCACCACCTCATCAGGAGCATGCCCAGGCGTTGTAGGGAGGTCCTACAGGCACATGGAGGCCACACACACTACTGAGCCTCATTTTGACTGTTTTAAGGACATTACATCAAAGTTGGATCAGCCTGTAGTGTGGTTTTCCACTTTAATTTTGAGTGTGGCTCCAAATCCAGACCTCCATGGGTTGATACATTTGATTTCCATTGATAATTTGTGTGATTCTGTTGTCAGCACATTCAACTATGTAAAGAAAAAAGTATTTAATAAGAATATTTCATTCATTCAGATCTAGGATGTTATTTTAGTGTTCCCTTTATTTGTTTGAGCAGTGTATAACAACCTGTGAAAGTGTCCGAGTATCTGGACTACTCACCACTAAGTAGTTGTTTTGTCTTATGTTTGGATTTGATTATTGTATTGTCTGTTATTGAGATGTGTTGTTGTAAACTGTCTTAAAAGCAATTACAAAACAGCCTAAAAAGCATTCGGATATTTTCATACGTCTTTATTGTGTGTAAACAAACTGAAGAGCGCATCAGCCAGGTTCTTGATCATTGGTATCATTAACATGATCAATATTGTACATAAATATCATGATTAAAACATAATCATTATAATAAATAACATTTTAAAATAACTCACTGCTACTGTAACAGTTCTGTCAAGCAGGGTAACCATCTAAGAGCTGCTACTGTAACAGTTCTGTCAAGCAGGGTAACCATCTAAGAGCTGCTACTGTAACAGTTCTGTCAAGCAGGGTAACCATCTAAGAGCTGCTACTGTAACAGTTCTGTCAAGCAGGGTAACCATCTAAGAGCTGCTGCTGTAACAGTTATGTTAAGCAGGGTAACCATCTAAGAGCTGCTACTGTAACAGTTCTGTCAAGCAGGGTAACCATCTAAGAGCTGCTACTGTAACAGTTCTGTCAAGCAGGGTAACCATCTAAGAGCTGCTACTGTAACAGTTCTGTCAAGCAGGGTAACCATCTAAGAGCTGCGTGTGTAAAACTATGCAATTAATGTGGACATTTTGTGGTTAACTATTTGTGTGTTTGATTTAAGATTGACACATAGTCCAGAGGTTTAATGGGTTAGTAGGTTATCAAATCAGTAACAACTTTCCAGATTCCATTAAAAAGGGTTGCAAAAATAACCCTATTAAATCAACAAAACAGTTCTCCAAGAATCAGTCATGTAGTGTTATGCACGAGTTCAACAGAATATCTGCTTAGTAATAATTACTCACATGAACAACATATGTACAATTAATTAAAACAAACTAACATATCTGTAAAAAAAAATATATAAACTACCATAATGAGACCCACAGACAAGTTAGTGTTATAGGGTTAGTTTGACTGTTTGAATATGCAGGTAGTGTATTCTCTTCACTGACTGTTTCCTCACCCTGACAGGATCCCAAATGGTACCCTACTCCCCATTTAGTGCACTACTTTTGCCCAGAGCCATATACCGGCTCTGGACAAAAGGAGTGCTCTATATAGGGAATAGGGTGCCATTTGGGACGTAATCCCAACCTGAAGGACAGCCTCGCCGAGGCACAGGGTCTACAACAACCACAGCCTGCTTCAGTCATCAAGGACTCATTTTGATCATGGAGGGTAGATTTTGCCTGACGACTCAACCCCAATTTAATTCCGCTGCTCTATGGATTGCTCCACATGTCAGTCTGAACCTGCCATCCTAGTCATTTGTGCGGATGTCAAAATGACGTGATTCATATCAGGCCCAACTCATCGGTTTCTGGGACCAATCAGAACAGTCAAAATGTTGACACATTTTCAAAGGGTCAGGGAGGAAAGCAAATCCCGACTCATTGTGGAGAAGAAACGTTAGATGGGTAGCCAGGCAAAGATGTACTGTAGTTTGACCATAGCTGGGTAGTGGGCACACCTGGCCCAAAGCCTGTTTAACATGGGCAGCACCACTGAGGGCTTTCATCATTTTGAGGCTCTATAGTACAGTGTACATCTATGGGTTACACTGACAGCTTACATCTAAGCTATTAGCTCTGTGTGTGTGTGTGTGTGTAAGAGAGGGAAGGGCTGTGTGTGTCTAGTAAGATTGAACAGCCTCATCTCAAGCTCTCTCTCTAACTTGGCTCCCAAGTGCCGCAGTGTCTAAGGCACTGCATCTCAGTGCAAGAGGCGCCACTACAGTCCTTGGTTCGAATCCAGGCTGTATCACATCCGGCCGCGATTGGTAGTCCCATAGGGCGGCGCACAATTGGCACAGCGTCATCAGAGTTTGGCCGGGGTAGGCCGTCATTTGTAAATAATAATTTGTTCTTAACTGACTTGCCTAGTTAAATTAAATGAAAGGTTAAATAAAAAATAAAAACTGCTTTTAAGGCTTCTAAGCTACTTTGGATCAAAGACTGCCAGTCCCACAGATTATGCACCATGACAGACAAGGGAGGGTAACTTGGGTGGCATTTACTTTGCACTGGCCTCATTTTAGCTTAATTTGCCTTTCTAAAATGCTTCAAGGGTTTACCAAAACAAATAAATCATGTAAAATGCCCAAAAACAGAACATGAGATCAGTGTTGCGAAGTAGCAGTCTTTTCCGAGGGTCATGTCATAATTGAAGACTTTCTTCCACTGAGCCATGGCAGGGCCTGAGTGATTAAAAACAGGGAAGGGACAGTAGTTGAACATGTTAAAACTAATTGAACTAGTAATGCAGCAGTCACGCTACTGCTCCTTCGGGAGTAAGTAAATGTTCATCATCCAGTTTGGAAACACATTGAACAGACTAAAGGGAAGGAGGAGGAAAACTTTGTTTTTTAATTTCCAGTTTAAATAAATATTATTTTAAAAGCCCCCCCCCCCCTTGCTCCTGCGGGTCTCCTCTCCCCTGTTTGTGTGGCTTTGGGGTGAAGTTTCCCCTAGGTACACATCTAGGAGATCAGCTTCCCATCCCACAATCTTAACGATAGCCATTTAATGGGGGAAATGCAAAACTGACCCAAGATCAGCATCTAGGGGCAACTTCAACCTACACGTGTGTGTGTGTGTCTATGTGAAGTTCTGTAGGGGCTCACTAACACGCATGCAGGCCCAGTACAGAGCCCGGCCCAGGGTAAGGAGTACCAGCAGGATCAGCACGGCCCAGGAGGCATAGATACCCCCATAGTCCTGGGCCTTCACCCACGTACCAGCCTACAGAGAGAGAGAGAGAAAGAAAAAGGAGAGCATGTAACATTTTTATTTTTTGCAATGTGTTTAGTGGTGAGATGGGTCCTACAGACACAGAACAGAGTGAGAGAGAACACTTAACAAGGGTTTTTCCTGCCTCATGAAGGGGCTTAGGCGGTGGACATGGCAATGTTTGATACATCTATGATATGGGTTTGTCAAGTAATGTAGAGTGGACAGTATCGAGGGTGTACTCACCACCAGCCCAGCAGTGGAGATGCTGAAAAGCAAGCATAGTAGAAAACACCACAAGCTCCGCCTTCGAGGGTACCCCTGACCAATAGAGGAGCTGCACGTCAGAGGGTGTGGCAAAAGAGAGGGAAAAATGGACTGTAAACATTAAATAGAAAGGGTAATTTTCCTGGAGAAAAATTGTCCCACTTGCTTCGGCTGTCCAAAAGAACTTCATAAGGTTTAAATTGTTAGTTGCTGAAGCAAGTCCTACTAATAAAAGGTTGTGTAAGAGTAACAGCTCAGACTTGAGAGGTTGCACACAAGTTAGTAAGGAGCTTATCCTGATGCCTAATGCTACAGGCTAATGGTACAGTCATCCAGCCACAACTATGAGCATGTCCTCCGATATAACGTTGCCACCAGCCACCACTGGAGAACATTATTTTTAGCATATTGTATAATCCCTTTTAAATGGACTCCTATTGACTGGGTACTGTGTGGACAGATAGAAACTCACACTTTCTTGCAGTGTGGGCACCTGGCGAGTGTCCTGTCAGTAAACTCTGTCCACTGAAACACATTACAAGACACTTGTGTCAATATGATAGAGTATACATCCCAAATGGCACCTTATTGCCTAAATAGCGCACTACATTTGACCAGAGCCATATGGGTTCTACTCAAAAGTAGTGCACTAAATAAGGAGTAGGGTACCATTTTGGATGCTGTCACGGTGAGAGGAAACAGTCAGTGAAGAGAATACATACACACTACCTGCATATTCAAAGACACAATCTAACCATGTAACATTAACTTGTCTGTGGTTTTAAATGTGGTAATAGTTTGTTTTAATTAATTGTACAGACACACTGGCCAGTTTTAGGTACACCACCCCATTCACGAAAATGGATCGCTCCCAGACAGTGAGTCACATGGCTGTGGCTTGCCATATAAAGCAGATAGACATTCAATTGAATGTTGGAATGGGTCAAACTTTGAGCGTGATATGATCGTCGGTGCCAGGCATGCCGAATCCAGTATCTCAGAAACTGCCGCCCTCCTGGGCTTTTCACTCACAACAGTGTCTATGGGTTCCCGAGAATGGTGCGACAAACAAACATCCAGTCAGCGCCAGTCCTGTGGTCGAAAGCAGCTCGTTGATGAGGTCGAAGGAGAACGGCAAGAATGGCGTAAGCCAACAGGCGGGCCATAAACAGACATAACTATGCAGTACAACACTGGTGTGCAGAACGGCATCGTGGAACGCACAACTCGTTGGTCCTTGTCACGGATGGGCTACTGCAGCAGACAACCACACCGGGTTCCACTCCTATCAGCTAAAAACAACAAGTGGCTCCAGTGGGCACGCATTCACCAACACTGGACAATTGAGGAGTGGAAAAACATTGAATGGTCCAGCAAATCCCGGGTTCCTGTTGCGTCATGCTGATGGCAGAGTCAGGATTTGGTGTAAGCAGCAGTCCATGGCCCCATCCTGCCTGGTGTCAAAGGTACAGGCGGGTGGCGGTGGTGTACCGCTGTCCAATCTGCAGCAACTGCGCGATGCCATCGCGGCAGCTTGGACCAACATCCCTGTGGAATGTTTCCGACTTGTAGAATACATGCCCGAAGAATTCAGGCTGTCATGGGGGCAAATAAACTGGCCGGTGTATTTGTTGTTCATGTAAGAGTAAATAATACTAATCAGATTATGTTGCACTAAATGATTGATTCTTGGAGAACTTGTATTTTTGTTTTGTTGTTTTAATAGGGTTATATTTGCAACCCATATTTTAACTGGAATCTGGAAAGAATTTACACTTATTTGATTACCTAATCACCCAATAAGCCTTAAACTGGACAATGTTTCCAAATCTTAACCACACACACCTCATTTACCTATAGACACAATCAAACATTTGGGCCCTAGTGCCCTTTTGGCGGGAATACGGTGATATTTGGGATGCAGCCTACTGTATATGATGGCTGTGAGAGAGGTGAGGGAAGGGTCGTACCAAGAAAGTATTGCTGCAGTGTCCACAGGAGACCCGAGCTCCGGCCGGCTGGGGGTCAGGGCTGGCTGGACCAGGGTGGACCGGACCCAGGTTTATTATCCTCTTACTGGGGGAAGACGACCACATAGCTCACTGATCAGTCTACAAGCCAGTATTCCTAGATTTAAATGCAATAGAGCGTAACCATACCTGTCAACTACAATGTTTACATTTAAGTCATTTTAGCAGATGCTCTTTTCCAGAGTCAGTTAGTGCATTCATGTTTAGAAGGGAAAACAACCTCACAGCACAAGTAGACCCTTATTCGAAATAGCTGCTATCAGCAGAATCAGTGCCAGGATGGCAACACAGCAACCACATAACTCACTGTTCAGTCTACAAGTCAGTATTCTTAGCTAGGTTTAAATGCTACCGAGCGTAAGTTCCATACAAGTCACCTAACTTATCTGGGTTAGCCTAATGCAGCCCTTAAAGGAAAACTCCACCCAGAAACTATCTTTTGGTATTTGTTTCATAAAAGTCCATTATTGATATAGTCCCAAAATGTTTTGCATGTCAACAATCCAGTTTACAAGATATATAACTTTCAAAATAGAGAAAGACAGCCGGTACGAGCCTCATATGATGCAAATCGCAGCATTAAAAAAAATGCATCATACAGGAATTATTTCTGTAGTTTGAAAGTTATATATCTTGACAACTTAGTTACACAGGAATACACATTGGGGGACCTGTTGTAATTCATGTCCTACATAGTCCTAGTTCACAGTAATCATTACTTGTACAGTTGAAGTCGAAGTTTACATACACTTAGGTTGGAGTCATTTAAACTCGTTTTTCAACAACTCCACACATTTCATGTTAAACTATTGTTTTGGCAAGTCTGTTAGGACATCTACTTTGTGCATGACACAAGTAATTTTCCCAACAATTGTTTACAGACAGATTTCACTGTATCACAATGGGTCAGAAGCTAAGTTGACTGTGCCTTTAAACAGCTGGGAAAATTCCAGAAAATTATGTCATGGCTTTAGAAGCTTCTGATTGACTCAAATGATGTCAATTAGCCTATTGGAGGTGTACCTGTGGATGTTTTTCAAGGCCTACCTTCAAACTCAGTGCTTTGCTTGACATCATGGGAAAATCTAAAGAAATCAGCCAAGATCTCAGAAAAAAATAAAAATAAAATGTAGACCACAAGTCTAATTCATCCTTGGGAGCAATTTCCAAATGCTTGAAGGTACCACGCTCATCTGTACAAACAATAGTATACACCATGGGACCATGCAGCCGTCATACCGCTCAGGAAGGAGAGGCATTCTGTCTCCTAGAGATGAACGTCCTTTGGTGCAAAATATGCAAATCAATCCCAGAACAACAGCAAAGGACCTTGTGAAGATGCTGGAGGAAACAGGTACTAAAGTATCTATATCCACAGTAAAACAAGTCCTATATTGACATAACCTGAAAGACTGCTCAGGAAGGAAGAAGCCACTGCTCCAAAACCGCCATAAAAAAGACACGATGGTTTGCACATGGGGACAAAGATTGTACTTCTTGGAGAAATATCCTCTGGTCTGATGAAGCAAATAGAACTGTTTGGCCATAATTATCATTATGTTTGGAGGAAAAAGGGGGAGGCTTGCAAGCCGAAGAACACCATCCCAACCGTGAAGCACAGGGGTGGCAGCATCATGTTGTGGGGTTGCTTTACTGCAGGAGGGACTGGTGCACTTCACAAAATAGATGGCATCATAAGGACGGAAAATTATGTGGATATATTGAAGCAACATCTCAAGACATCAGTCAGGAAGCTAAAGCTTGGTCGCAAATGGGTCTTCGAAATGGACAATGACCCCAAGCATACTTCCAAAGTTGTGGCAAAATGGCTTAAGGACAACAAAGTCAAGGTATTGGAGTGGCCATCACAAAGCCCTGACCTCAATCCCATAGAAAATTTGTGGGCATAAGTGAAAAAGCATGTGCGAGCAAGGAGGCCTACACCAGCTCTGTCAGAAGGAATGGGCCAAAATTCACCCAACTTATTGTGGGACACTTGTGGAAGGCGAACCTAAACATTTGACCCAAGTTAAACCATTTAAAAGGCAATACTACCAAATACTAATTGAGTGTATGTAAACTTCTGACCCACTGGGAATGTGATGAATGAAATAAAAGCTTAAATAAATCCCCTCTTTCTTATTCTGAAATTTCACATTTTTAAAATAAAGTGGTGATCCTAACTGACCTAAAACAGGGAATTTTTACCTGGATTAAATGTCAGGAATTGTGTATGCATGTATATATATGCCGAGACACTGTTGCCTTGACTGAAGTTGCATCTGCTGCTGCCAGGTAATGTTGTTTTTTGAAGGGACGGAATCATTTCTCATATAACCGTTGTTGTCGGTCTTCCTCCCTCTTTGATTATGTGGCTACATCCCAAATGACAGCCTATTTCCCTATAGTGTATTACTTAATTCCCTATATAGTCCACTATAACCAGGGCCCATCTAGCCAAAAGTAGTGCACTAAATAGTAAATATGGTGCCAAATTGGGATGCATCCAGTCTCTCTTTCACACACTCCTTCTCACTCAACCCTCTGCCCTCCCTCTTACCAGTAGGGCCGGGGACAGGCGATCCTCTGGGAGGTGACTTTGCAGATGAGCAGACAGTTACAGGGGCAGCGGACATACTTCTTCCCTGCAGGCGCATTCTTGATGGGCTACAGAGGGAGACAGAGACAAAAGGGGAGGGACACAGAATGGTTAACAAGTTCAATTCCATTTCAAATAAATCCGTTGGCAACGGCGCTGGTCCCATGAATCTGTTTATTTTCAAAAAACTTCCACATGGAATTATAACTTCTCCTAACCTTTTATCTTAAACCTAGGGTCAATTCGGGAAGTAAACTGAAATTCCACATTCAAGTTCAGAGAAGCAATGAGGGAAATTCCAATGTCAGATTACTTCCTGAATTGAAATGGAATGAACCCTGACATGCAGGTTTATGTGGTAGGTCACCCACCCAGCCTGCCCACTGTATACAACTTGTATGGCTATGTCTATAGATGTGATGACACTACAGATAGATATGTGTCACCCACCCAGCCTGCCCACTGTATACAACTTGTATGTCTATAGATGTGATGACACTACAGATAGATATGTGTCACCCACCGTAGCCTCGTTGCAGACCCCACACTTGACCACATGCTGGTGGATCTTCCCCTCCACGCTGATGAGGCTCTGACACACTCTACAGCTGATGCCTGGCACGCTGCCACTCTCTGGGGAGGTGAGAGGGGAGTACGGAGGAGGGTCCTCCCCCATAAGCACTGAGGGCTGGGTGGGGCTGGGGAAGGGAGGAAAGCCTGGGGGGGGGTGAACGAACGTTTTGGTCAATTAGCAGACACTCTTATTCAGAGTGATTTACAATCAGTGCATGCAAATAAGGTAGGAAAGACAACCACATATTAGTCATCGCAAGTAAAACATTCTTCAATAAAACCCTGATTTCGCTGCTAGTTGCCATGGCACCCTAAGCACAGAGCTCCTATACATTTGTACATATAGTTATTTTTAATCAGCCCTTTTGTTTTTGATAACATTGTGTTTTTATTGCATATATCTGTTGTTTTAGCACCATGGATTTGCAGATTGACTGACCGAATACATATAGAGTAAGTAGTGCACTGAACCATGAAAGGGTTACACAGAAAGTACTATTCCGTGTTTTACCTTTTAAATGAGGATTAACAAGATTGAGATTTGAGTCTTGAGTTCCAACAAAAAAGGAGCTTTATAAAAGGACTGCAGGGGCTTATCTCTGTGTGTGTGTAGTACTATTATCGCGGAAATATGCAATTACCATTGTAATATTTCAAAAACAAAGAATTTAAGGTATTATGATGTGAACAAACACCTGTGTTACTGCAACTCGTGCCACTGTTCTGATATTTCCATAGATACAGTAGCCCCTCCTCAGACAACAGTAATTGGTCGACGTCTTATCTTGCAGTAATTATAAGCTTATTGAATGGCCCAAAGCGGTGCCAATCAAATCAGGTGCTTCGGTACACGCCTCAAACGAGATTAGCACACTAGCTTGTTAGCGTGAACATACTGGCGGTATATCTTCAAATGGTGATACAAGTATTACTGACATGTTTTATTTCTGCAGGCCACTATAACATAACACGTGGATCATCAGGATATGGTTAACTTGCATATTCTGTATTGAGAAATGGATTATAGCGAGGCTAGCTAGTTAGAAATCTTGCAGCAGACAACTAGCTAGCTAGCTCCATGCACACAACTCAACATAGTGTTGTTAGTTACATCCGTTTAACTATGATGCCTAAACGATAAATGCATAAAATGCTTTAAGGTTATAGAGAAATATTGCCAGCCAACTAAGTTAACTAACCGGCATGCTTGCGTCAACCGCTAGCTGGCTAGCAACCACAATATATTCCCCAGATAAATCAGTGCAGACACAACATCGTCGTTACTATGTTTTACCAAATACGCGCTGCTCATGTTCATAGCTAGACAGCAACTTGGGCTCTGGCTATCTGGAAATCATAGGAACCGATGAGTTGTCAGCTAGCTAACCAGTCGACTGCCTTGGCTAGGTTGGAGAACATCCATGGCATGTATACTCACTTTGTGGCTTATTTGGTAAACCATAAGGAGCCGAGCCAGGTGACACTCCGCCGTTACCACCCCCAAGACCACCATCTCCGAGATCTGCCAGTAGCGGGGACCTCTCTCCGTCCGCCATACCGAAAGCAAGGCGTGGGGGTAGTAGGACTGTGTACAGCGATGATATGGAGCCGTTGCGTCTGGGATTGTGCCGGGAAAGTAACGTATGCGTCACATGATCACGAGTTCGCTACTGCGACTCTGTCGGACCATGTACTTACTCCCTCATAATAATTGATCAACACAGCCCACGGCCACAACTATCTTATAATAAAACAATATTGAATAATAACAAACAATAATGGTAAGCTATAGCAAAGAGGGTGTTGGTAAATGTAGCACAATGAGAACAAACCACAGATACACGAGTGTAACACAGGTTGAATAATTGTATTTCTTGAAATGCAAACAATATTCCATGTAACAGACCAAATATATTCCATGAACAGAGACAAGACTATAATGAAAACCATGGAAATCTAATCCATAGTGGCAGTAATGACATTACCCATCTTTTCTGCTTCATAACAGAAGATGGAAGCTCTGCACTCACCTGTGCACATTCCTACCTACTCCTCTCAACTCAAGCCTGTTACATGCATTGGTAACAAAAGCCTGCATATTTAGGCCAAGCACAGGCACAAAGTCCTTTGTTGGAAATGCAGAAAAAATGTGGTTGTGCAGTTTGTATAATATTGGGTATTCCACCCTAACTTGCTATGTCATTCATTGCAGGTTGCTTTGATCCATGAAGCGGTTCATGGGCAGAGTGACCTCCAGCCCCTGTCTTTCACTGTAGAACTGGGCTTTTCCCGCCTGACTGTGTACTGGGTGCGGAAGTTGCAGGCCCAGTTTACTGTCGAGAGAGAAGTAAGGATTTAATGAGTTGGGAGGGGAAAAGAGAGTGAGACAGAGAAATTGTGTGTTTGTGTCAAACAGACAGTCAGACAGAAGATTTTGTATTTTTATTTAACCAGGCAAGTCGGTAAAAAACAAATTGTTATTTACAATGACGGCTAACCCCGCCAAACCCTAACAACGCTGGGCCAATTGTGCGCCGCCCAATGGGACTCCCAATAACGGCCAGTTGTGATACAGCCTGGAATCGAACCAGGGTCTGTAGTGATACCTCTAGCACTGAGATACAGTGCCTTAGACCGCTGCGCCACTCGGGAGCCCAAAACTTTCAAACGAAACAACAAGAGCAGATGTGTAGTTTCAACAAGAGTAGCTGTTTATTTCCATGATGATTTTGTTGTTTTAGCCTAGAACATCTATTAGCGAATTCCTATGAATATTATAAGGGGATCAAAGTCTATACATTTGAGCGCTTAGAATTTACGCCCGAAAGGTGGAATTGAACCACTCTGCCGATAAGCAGCTACGGGTTTGAAGCCTGTACCTCGGACCACCGATGGACAAAGGGAGAGGAAAAGAGGGGATTTTCAGTCATGGCTGAGATGACAGATGTTGTAGATAGAGATAAAACACTTCTCTCCTTATGAAGAAAAAAGGAGCATGAGAGGAGGTCAGCAAATCGTAGCAAAGAGTTTTCTGGCTGTGGATTGATATCCTGGAACTCTTTGCAGAAGGATGACAGGCAAGCAACTTAGAAGTATGGTGTTTGCAGAACAAGGACTTTCTCCTTCACATCCATCCAGGACTATATCTGTTGCTTTGGTGTCTGGCAGTTGGATTTTCACCTGAGGATGGGGAAAAAGTTAATATACAGTACTAGTCAAAAGTTTGGACACATCTACTCATTCAAGGGTTTTTCTTTATTTTGACTATTTTCTACATTGTAGAATAATAGTGAATCAAATCAAATGTTATTTGTCACATGCGCTGAATACAACAGGTGTGGACCTTACGGTGAAATGCTTCCTTACAAGCCCTTAACCAACAATGCAGTTTTAAGAAAAATGAGTGTTCGATAAGTAAAAAATAGAAAATAAAAGTAACAAATAATTAAAGAGCAGCAGTAACATAACAATAGCGAGGCTATATACAGGGGGTACCGGTACAGAATCAAGGTGCGGGGCACCGGTTAGTCGAGGTAATTGAGATAATATGTACATTTAGGTAGAGTTAAAGTGACTATGCATAGATAATAAACAGAGAGTAGCAGAAGCATAAAAGAGGGGTCTGGGTAGCCCTTTGATTAGCTGTTCAGGAGTCGTATGGCTTGGTGGTAGAAGCTGTTTTAGAAGCCTTTTGGACCTAGACTTGGCACTCCAGTACAGATTGCCGTTCGGTAGCAGAGAGAAGACTCTATGACTAGGGTGGCTGGAGTCTTTGACAATTTTTAGGGCCTTCCTCTGACACCGCCTGGTATAGAGGTCCTGGATTGCAGGACGCTTGGTCCCAGTGATGTACTGGGCCGTACGCACTACCCTCTGTCGTTCCTTGCGGTCGGAGGCCGAGCAGTTGCCATACCAGGCAGTGATGCAACGAGTCAGGATGCTCTCGATGGTGCAGTTGTACAATGTTTCGAGGATCTGAGGTCACATGCCAAATCTTTTTAGTCTCCTGAGCTTAGCTCAACAGTTTTGTCCTGCCCTCTTCACGACTGTCTTTGTGTGTTTGGACCATGATAGTTTGTTGGTGATGTAGACACCAAGGAGCTTGAAGCTCTCAACCTGCTCCACTTCAGCCCCATCGATGAAAATGGGGGCGTGCTCGGTCCTCCTTTTCCCGTAGTCTACAATCATCTCCTTTGTCTTGATCAAGTTGAGGGAGATGTTGTTGTCCTGGCACCACACGGCCAGGTCTCTGACCTCCTCCATATAGGCTGTCTCATCGTTGTCGGTGATCAGGCCTACCACTGTTGTGTCATTGGCAAACTTGATGATGGTGTTGGAGTCATGCCTGGCCATGCAGTCATGAGTGAACAGGGAGTACAGGAGGGGACTGAGCATGCACCCCTGAGGAGCCCCCGTGTTGAGTATCAGTGTGGCGGATGTGTTGTTACCTACACTTACCACCTGGGGGCGGCCCGTCAGGAAGTCCTGGATCCAGTTGCAGAGGGAGGTGTTTAGTCCCAGGGTCCTTAGCTAAGTGATGAGCTTTGAGGGCACTATGGTGTTGAACACTGAGCTGTAGTCAATGAATAGCATTCTCACATAGGTGTTCCTTTTGTCCAGGTGGGAAAGGGCAGTGTTGAGTGCAATAGCGATTGCATCATCTGTGGATCTGTGCAAATTGGAGTGGGTTTCTGGGATAATGGTGTTGATGTGAGCCATGACCAGCCTCTCAAAGCACTTCATGGCTACAGACGTGAGTGCTATGGGTCGGTAGTCATTTAGGGAGGTTAACTTAGTGTTCCTGAGCACAGGGACTATGATGGTCTGCTTGAAATATGTTGGTATTACAGACTCAGTCAGGGATAGGTTGAAAATGCCAGTGAAGACACTTGCCAGTTGGTCAGCGCATGCTCGGAGTACATGTCCTGGTAATCCGTCTGGCCCTGCAGCCTTGAGAATGTTGACCTGTTGAAAGGTCTTACTCACATCGACTACAGAGAGCGTGATCACACAGTCGTCTGTAACAGCTGAAGCTCTGATGCATGTTTCAGTGTTACTTTCCTCGAAGCGAGCATAGAAGTCATTTAGCTCATCTGGTAGGCTTGTGTCACTGGGCAGCTCGCGGCTGTGCTTCCCTTTGAAGTCTGTAATAGTTTGCAAGCCCTGCCACATCCAACGAGCATCGGAGCCGGTGTAGTACGATTCAGTCTTAGTCCTGTTTTGACACTTTGCCTGTTTGATGTTTCGTCGGAAGGCATAGCGGGATTTCTTATAAGCTTCCGGGTTAGAGTCCCGCTCCTTGAAAGCAACAACTCTACCCTTTAGCTTCGGACAATGACCCCAAGCATACTTCCAAAGTTGTGGCAAAATGGCTTAAGGACAACAAAGTCAAGGTATTGGAGTGACCATCATAAAGCCCTGAACTCAACCCTATCAAACATTTGTGGGCAGAACTGAAAAAGCGTGTGCTTACAAGGATGAACCAGACTTGTGGAGGTCTACAATTTTTTTTTCTGAGGTCTTGGCTGATTTATTTTGATTTTCCCATGATGTCAAGCAAAGAGGCACTGAGTTTGAAGGTAGGCCTTGAAATACATCCACAGGTACACCTCCAATTGACTCAAATGATGTCAATTAACCTATCAGAAGCTTCTAAAGCCATGATGTCATGATGTCTGGAATTTTCCAAACTGTTTAAAAGGCACAGTCAACTTAGTGTATGTAAACTTCTGACCCACCTGAATTGTGATACTGTGAATTATAAGTGAAATAATCTGTCTGAAACAATTGTTGGAAAAATTACTTGTGTCACAAAGTAGATGTCCCAACCGAATTGCCAAAACTATAGTTTGTTAACAAGAAATTTATGGAGTGGTTGAAAAACAAGTTTTAATGACTCCAACTTAAGTGTATGTAAACTTCCGACTTCAACTGTACGTACGGTCACTGTGGGGACGACATCAACGACGCTCTTATTGATGAAGCCAGTGACTGATGTGTTATTTATGAAGCCAGTGACTGATGTGGTGTACTCCTCAATGCCATCCAAAGAATCCCGGAACATATTCTAGGATAACAGTCCTGTAGCTTAAGATCTGCTTCATCTGACCACTTCCGTATTGAGTGAGTCACTGGTACTTCCTGCTTTAGGTTTTGCTTGTGAGCAGGAATCAGGAGGATATAATTATGGTCAGATTTGCCAAATGGAGGGCGAGGGAGAGCTTTGTACGTCTCTGTGTGTGGAATAAAGGTGGTCTAGAGTTTTTTTTCCCTCTGGTTGCACATTTAACATGCTGGTGGAAACGGATGTAAGTTTCCCTGCATTAAAGACATCAAAACTATGAAATAACACATATGGAATCATGTAGTAACAAAAAACTTGTTAAACAAATCAAATTAGATTTTTCAAAGTAGCCACCCTTTGCCAAACACACACAGAAAGTGTACACAAGCGAGCCAACAACAAACACAATGATCAGTGAGACGTGGTAACTGTCTTGTCTTGAATGTTGTTTTATTTTTCTTGACGACTGCAATCTTGTCTATGTCTCAAATGGCACCTTATTCTCTATATAGTGCACTACTTTTGACCAGGCCCCATAGGGCTCTATTCAAAAGCAATGCACTATGTAGGGAATAGGATGCCATTTGGGATGTACATACTTAGGCTGTGGCCGGCTGTCTGTGAGGTCATCAATCTGCCATCACTCTGTCACCTCCTCCTCATTCCAGATGGCATTACTGTCCTTCTTTGCACTGTCTTGTATACCTCCAAAATGGCACCCTAGTTCCTATGTAGTGCACTACTTTTGACCAGAGCCCTATGGGCCTCAGTCAAAAGTAGTGCCCATAAGGAATGTCACTTAAGAGGTTGTTATTGCCCTGATATAAGCCATTTTGGTAAGTTGGTCAATCATTGTTTGTAAGTGCTGTGATAAAATACTGTGTAAAACAATGAATTTGAAGAATGTATGTTTGTTAGTTAGCTAGCCAGCCATTCCATAAATGTTTCAAATTAACTGCCAATATGCCAACATTTCATTCAAACAATGCCCTTCAATCCAGTCATACACTGGCTGAAATCAGTGATAGAACATCAGACTGCTAAACAGCAATCACTAACTCGGAGAGGCTGCTGCCTACATTGAGACCCAATCACTGGCCACTTTAATAAATTAATCACTAGTCACTTATACAATGCACTCTAAATAATGCCACTTTAATCATGTTTACATATCTTACATTACTCATATCACATGTATATACTGTATTTTATACCATCTATTGCACCTTGCCTATGCCGCTCGGCCATCGCTTATCCATATACATACATGTACATATTCTCATTCACCCCTTTAGATTTGTGTGTATTAGGTAGTTGTTGGGTAATTGTTAGATTACTTGTTAGATATTACTCCACTGTTGGAAGTAAAAGCACAAGCACTTTACTACACTTGCATTAACATCTGCTAACCATGTGTATGTGACAAATACATTTTGATTTGACTTAAATTGTAAATGAAACAAGTACTGATATTGTATCATGTAGCCTAATAACACTCACAGCTCTCCAATAAACCAATAATTGAGAAATGTATGGTCTGTTTCCGTAGATTTTAGATGCTATTTTATACAGAAAAATTGCATAAAACCCATTTAACTGTATAAGGATATGACAATATTATGTTTTTTTTTGTTATTAGATAGAAATATTGTCAATTACACAATTTCTGATATAACACATGCCTTACTTTTATTTTCCTGCATAAGTCAAATCAGGAAATGCATCACCTATGCCTCTACTGCCATTCATTCCAAATTTAGACTGGTTTTGGATTTCTCCCAGACAACAATGGCTTCTATTTTCCCCGCATTCTGGAACTTTTATGGTTTATGACATAGCCCCTCTAGTAATTGAATAGGATCTCTATGGTTTTAGCAGCTTATCTCAATGATGAACGTTAGCAATGCCTTACCTTACAATCATCTTCATCATCCTCGTCCTGCGTGGATAAGAGGGCAGAGAGGCCCCCCACCATTTGTGAAATAATTCACGTGCTCGAGCAAAGGCAAAGTCAGTTACTGCTAGCATGTTGCAACAAACAATATCGCTGGATACTTACATTCTCGAGCTAAACTTGATGGCTAATATAACCTCAGTGTACCTAAAATAGGCGAATCAACTTTGTCTAAACAAAATACGTTCACAGCGACAGCATGATGTGCCAGTCCCAAAAACGGGGAATGTGTTGGTCTTATTGCTGTTTCCTGGGAGACGGTTGCTCAGCTTTTTGTCGATGCCATGGAGACCGTGACGACGTCGTCTCCTTTTAGACGAGTGGGAGTGGCGAGAAGCATAGAACGATACTATTACGTTCTAATTATATGAGTAAAACAGAACATGTCAGACTGGCACTCGTACTCAGATCTGAAATGACAGGATAGGTGAAGCAAATACCATATTTGTTAAACTTATTATTTTCAGATATACAGGAGTGCTTAGGAATTCTTGGGAATTCAGCACACCTCTCTTTGAGCCTCTGGTCCTCAGATTTCATTTGACTCTCTGGTCCTCAGAATTCATCCTCTCGTCTCCCATGTTCTTCTCTCTCACTGGGTTGTCACTTGCTACTAGAGACACAACGTCAAATTGGCTATATCATAAAAATGAATGAAAACAAAACTTTTTGGACTTCATTTACGGTTAGCAGTGTGGTTAGGGTTAGTTTTCAAATCATATTTTAAGAATAGAAATTGTACAAATAAGTGGGGTTTTGCCATAATTCTAACTTTGTGGCTGTGGTAACTAGTGATGACCATCTCCCTGAGCATGACCCTGTTGCCTAAGAAACAGCGGGGACCCCTCACTGTGGCAGTCAACAGGCCTGAGCTCTTCAGTTCCATCGTGAGGACAAGATAGGGATTTCATCCTAGGGATTGGTGAACTGGTACACTAGTCTCTTTTCACAGATGCTGTGCCACATTGAGTGAACTGGTAACATCTGATTTGTCAAGTATTGCCAATAGTCTCTAACCCAGATTGTCTCACACAAAACAAATTGTTGGACAAATGGATAGACAGAAGTGAAACAGTATACCCCAAAGGATTAACAGTGAAAAAGTACAATAAAGACCACATTGATAAAAGTGAGGGGTAAAGATGAAGAAAGTTGGTGTGGAATATAGTTTATTAATTCTTATAGAATGAATTTTTCAATATTAAAAATGCTCACAAATGTACACAGCAGCAGAAGCTGGAGGTTGGGCTGAGCTGAGCAGGACATTGTTGTGCTTAAATCCTATGAGGCTGGCGAAAGAAGATATTTAATTGTGCTACTTAAGCGCACTGAAACATTCCCAAGAGAGCAAATGCTTGGTTTTATCTCAAAACTTGTCAGATGACTACTTCCACTACTCACCCTATTGGGATGGGGTCAGTGATAAGCTACAGTACTTGTGATGTGAACATTTAAGTGAACACAGAAATTATTTTACATCTATTAGAGTCACAAAACGGAGGTTGTTTTAACGTCATCCATTCTTAATGTACACGTCTATATATATTTTTTTTAAAATCCTTGTTTTGTTTTTGAGATACAGATTTAGAGATACCATTTCAATCTATTCCTTTGTATCCTCTATACACGTTAAAGTGAAAAACATACGTGGTCTCTTCTATCACACTATCCCATTGTCAGTAATACATCTTTCCTTTTTAAACATTGTCTCTCCCATTCAGCCAACACATGACATGCTTCTCTTTCTGCCTCTGAACGTTCCAGAATGTTCCAAAACAAGCTGCTCTTTCTATGTCTCTGAACATTTCAGTATCCTACCTGGCTGAACATCCTATTTCCTGACTAAGAATTGTCAATACTTCATTCTTTTAAATAACAGTGTATTAATTAATATCATGTATATTGGCAGAGGTGATTAGAGCAATAACAATAGAAGATATAATATAATTCTAGTGTAGCACAGATGCTCATGGTAAGAATTAAATATCATAAAGACAAAATGTAATTGATATAATTTGTCATTTCTAGTCAGTGTTATTAAACAAAGCAATGAAGTAACAATGAGCCTTTTTAAACCACCCATCTCTCCCTTGGGAACAAATGTTATACATTAGCTAAAAATAATTTACAGTACTGTAGTTGTGGGTCCTCCTGTCATGACATTGATTGAAAGTATGTCCCAAATGGCAGCCTATTCCTTATATAGTACAGGGCTTTGATCAAAAGTAGTGCACTGTATAGGGGATAGGGCGCCATTTTGGAACTCTACCAGATCTACTTTAGGCCTCTGATTCTGACTGGTCGGTGGTGACACAACCATTCAACTCTCCTGGTCCTGACTGCTCTTGTATTCTAGTGATCTCTCCGACAATAAATGTGGGACCAACAACCCCTCCTTTCCCATTGTCTAGCTGCTTTCCTGATTGGTTGGTCAGAGAAGATCCCTCCCATTTCTCTTCATCCAGTTTACTGGAGATCGACCAATACAGATGAGCCTCCAATCGGGCCGCAGCCAATGAGAGTTCGTGCGCTGAGCAGGAGGGTGTGTCCACCTAAGGGAAAAATAGGTATGAGCTGCAGTTATCAGACACAACTTGAAAGAAGACTTTCAAAATCAGGGTAAAATCATTTGTGACATGACAAGAGTAAAAGAGGAAACACACCAGAGGGGCAAACGGTTAAACTGTGTTGTTTTACATTTAAGTCATTTAGCATCATAGTGTGATTCCGGGTTGGTGCGAGCGGTCGCATCTGCACTCGGTCCGCAGGTAGTATTACATTTCATTACATTTCATTATAGCACAACGGTTTGATTTGTCTAATCTTAGCAATTTTTCTTCTTAGCTAGCTACATAGCCGTCTTTGTATCATAGATAATTGCGTAATTATCGTATTTCGTCGTCCTAACGCAGTCTACACCGCCCTGCAGCTAGCTAGCTAGCTAACGTCTACCGTTAGCTAGTCCACCGTCTACCGATTAGCAGCACAACTTCCACTCAACTGAACGACTTGATTAGTGTAGTGTTAGCTAGCTACATAGTTGTCTTTGCTGTCTTCGTATCCAAGATAATTGTGTAGTTTAGAGTGTGTAGTTTTAGAGTGATTATCTTAATTTACCGAGGTTAGCTAGCCAGCTTTTCGTCGTCCTTAACGTAACAGAACTTCCGCACTCAACAATCCGGTCGCATTTCGCTCGCTCCACAGGTAGTATCACATTTTTCATTTCATTACAGTACAACGGCTTGATTTGTTTGATCGTAGCTAGCTACATAGCTAGCTACATAGCCGTCTTTGTATCAAAGATAATTGTGTAGTCTTGAGCGATTTCCTAGGTTAGCTAGCCAGCTATTGTCGTTCTTTTAACGCAACGTAACGTAAATCAACACTGCTAGCTAGCCAGCTAGCCCCGAATAGCAGCACAGTAGCACAGTAGAAACCATTACACTCAACGGAACGACTTGATTAGTGTAGTGTCAACAACGCAGACACTGCCAGCTAGCCTACATAGTCAACAACGCAGCCTCTGCCAGCTAGCCTACTTCAGCAGTACTGTATCATTTTAATCATTTTAGTCAATAAGATTCTTGCTACGTAAGCTTAACTTTCTGAACACTCGAGACGTGTAGTCCACTTGTCATTCCAATCTCCTCTGCATTAGCGTAGCCTCTTGTGTAGCCTGTCAACTATGTGTCTGTCTATCCCTGTTCTCTCCTCTCTGCACAGACCATACAAACGCTCCACACCGCGTGGTCAGCGCCACCCTAATCTGGTGGTCCCAGCGCGCACGACCCACGTGGAGTTCCAGGTCTCCGGTAGCCTCTGGAACTGCCGATCTGCGGCCAACAAGGCAGAGTTCATCTCAGCCTATGCCTCCCTCCAGTCCCTCGACTTCTTGGCACTGACGGAAACATGGATCACCACAGACAACACTGCTACTCCTACTGCTCTCTCTTCGTCTGCCCACGTGTTCTCGCACACCCCGAGAGCTTCTGGTCACGGGGTGGTGGCACCGGGATCCTCATCTCTCCCAAGTGGTCATTCTCTCTTTCTCCCTTACCCATCTGTCTATCGCCTCCTTTGAATTCCATGCTGTCACAGTTACCAGCCCTTTCAAGCTTAACATCCTTATCATTTATCGCCCTCCAGGTTCCTCGGAGAGTTCATCAATGAGCTTGATGCCTTGATAAGCTCCTTTCCTGAGGACGGCTCACCTCTCACAGTTCTGGGCGACTTTAACCTCCCCACGTCTACCTTTGACTCATTCCTCTGCCTCCTTCTTTCCACTCCTCTCCTCTTTTGACCTCACCCTCTCACCTTCCCCCTACTCACAAGGCAGGCAATACGCTCGACCTCATCTTTACTAGATGCTGTTCTTCCACTAACCTCACTGCAACTCCCTCCAAGTCTCCGACCACTACCTTGTATCCTTCTCCCCTCGCTCTCATCCAACACTTCCCACACTGCCCCTACTCGGATGGTATCGCGCCGTCCCAACCTTCGCTCTCTCTCCCCGCTACTCTCTCCTCTTCCATCCTATCATCTCTTCCCTCTGCTCAAACCTTCTCCAACCTATCTCCTGATTCTGCCTCCTCAACCCTCCTCTCCTCCCTTTCTGCATCCTTTGACTCTCTATGTCCCCTATCCTCCAGGCCGGCTCGGTCCTCCCCTCCCGCTCCGTGGCTCGACGACTCATTGCGAGCTCACAGAACAGGGCTCCGGGCAGCCGAGCGGAAATGGAGGAAAACTCGCCTCCCTGCGGACCTGGCATCCTTTCACTCCCTCCTCTCTACATTTTCCTCTTCTGTCTCTGCTGCTAAAGCCACTTTCTACCACTCTAAATTCCAAGCATCTGCCTCTAACCCTAGGAAGCTCTTTGCCACCTTCTCCTCCCTCCTGAATCCTCCTCCCCTCCCCCTCCTCCCTCTCTGCAGATGACTTCGTCAACCATTTTGAAAAGAAGGTCGACGACATCCGATCCTCGTTGCTAAGTCAAACGACACCGCTGGTTCTGCTCACACTGCCCTACCCTGTGCTCTGACCTCTTTCTCCCCTCTCTCCAGATGAAATCTCGCGTCTTGTGACGGCCGGCCGCCCAACAACCTGCCCGCTTGACCCTATCCTCCTCTCTTCTCCAGACCATTTCCGGAGACCTTCTCCCTTACTCACCTCGCTCATCAACTCATCCCTGACCGCTGGCTACGTCCCTTCCGTCTTCAAGAGAGCGAGAGTTGCACCCCTTCTGAAAAAAACCTACACTCGATCCCTCCGATGTCAACAACTACAGACCAGTATCCCTTCTTTCTTTTCTCTCCAAAACTCTTGAACGTGCCGTCCTTGGCCAGCTCTCCCGCTATATCTCTCAGAATTACCTTCTTGATCCAAATCAGTCAGGTTTCAAGACTAGTCATTCAACTGAGACTGCTCTTCTCTGTATCACGGAGGCGCTCCGCACTGCTAAAGCTAACTCTCTCCTCTGCTCTCATCCTTCTAGACCTATCGGCTGCCTTCGATACTGTGAACCATCAGATCCTCCTCTCCACCCTCTCCGAGTTAGGCATCTCCGCGCGGCCACGCTTGATTGCGTCCCTACCTGACAGGTCGTCACTACCAGGTGGCGTGGCGAGAATCTGTCTCCTCACCACGCTCTCACCACTGGCGTCCCCAGGGCTCTGTTCTAGGCCCTCTCCTATTCTCGCTATACACCAAGTCACTTGGCTCTGTCATAACCTCACATGGTCTCTCCTATCATTGCTATGCAGACGACACACAATTAATCTTCCTTTCCCCCTTCTGATGACCAGGTGGCGACCGCATCTCTGCATGTCTGGCAGACATATCAGTGTGGATGACGGATCACCACCTCCCAAGCTGAACTCGGCAAGACGGAGCTGCTCTTCCTCCCGGGGAAGGACTGCCATGCTCCATGATCTCGCCATCACGGTTGACAACTCCATTGTGTCCTCCTCCCAGAGCGCTAAGAACCTTGGCGTGATCCTGGACAACACCCTGTCGTTCTCAACTAACATCAAGGCGGTGGCCCGTTCCTGTAGGTTCATGCTCTACAACATCGCAGAGTACGACCCTGCCTCTCACAGGAAGCGGCGCAGGTCCTAATCCAGGCACTCGTCATCTCCCGCCTGATTACTGCAACTCGCTGTTGGCTGGGCTCCCTGCCTGTGCCATTAAACCCCTACAACTCATCCAGAACGTCGAGTCCCGCCTGGTGTTCAACCTTCCCAAGTTCTCTCACGTCACCCCGCTCCCTCCGCCTTCCACTGGCTTCCAGTTGAAGTCGCATCCGCCAAGACCATGGTGCTTGCCCCACGGAGCTGTGAGGCCAGGCTCTGATCAGGCCCTACACCCAAACAAGGGCACTGCGTTCATCCACCTCTGGCCTGCTCGCCTCCCTACCACTGAGGAAGTACAGTTCCCGCTCAGCCCAGTCAAAACTGTTCGCTGCTCTGGCCCCCAATGGTGGAACAAACTCCCTCACGACGCCAGGACAGCGGAGTCAATCACCACCTTCCGGAGACACCTGAAACCCCACCTCTTTAAGGA